>NC_023751.2:3796878-4096878 GCF_000499845.2 Phaseolus vulgaris | reverse complement strand
CAAGTATAGGCATCCAATTCCAAGGCTTGATGATATGCTTGATGAATTGCATGGGTCAACTCTATTCTCCAAAATTGACCTTAAAAGTGGATATCACCAAATTCGAATCAAGGAGGGTGATGAGTGGAAAACCGCTTTTAAGACCAAATTTGGATTATACGAGTGGTTGGTGATGCCCTTTGGGCTTACTAATGCCCCAAGTACATTCATGAGGCTTATGAATCACACCTTGAGGGATTGTATAGGTAAATATGTAGTAGTTTACTTTGATGATATTTTAGTATATAGTAAAACCCTAGAAGACCATCTAAGTCACCTTAGGGAAGTTCTTCTAGTTCTTAGGAAAAATAGTCTTTTTGCAAATAGGGATAAGTGTACCTTTTGTGTAGATAGTGTAGTCTTTTTAGGCTTCATAGTAAACAATAAGGGGGTGCATGTAGATCCCGAGAAAATCAAAGCCATCCGAGAGTGGCCAACTCCACAAAATGTAAGTGATGTAAGAAGTTTTCATGGGTTAGCTAGCTTCTATAGAAGGTTTGTGCCTAATTTTTCTAGTCTAGCATCTCCTTTGAATGAACTTGTCAAAAAAGATGTTGCATTTTGTTGGAATGAAAAGCATGAGCAAGCCTTCCAAAGGCTAAAAGCTCAACTCACCAATGCACCCATCCTATCTCTTCCAAATTTTTCCAAAACCTTTGAGATAGAATGTGATGCATCGGAGGTAGGCATAGGTGCGGTTTTGTTGCAAGGTGGACACCCCATTGCTTATTTTAGTGAAAAACTCCATGGTGCCACCCTCAACTACCCCACCTATGACAAAGAGCTCTATGCTCTTGTGCGAGCCCTAAAGACTTGGGAACACTATCTTGTGTCTAAAGAATTTGTCATCCATAGTGATCACGAGTCTTTAAAATATTTAAAGGGCCAACACAAGCTCAACAAGAGACATGCTAAATGGATGGAATTTCTTGAGCAATTTCCTTATGTAATCAAATACAAGAAAGGGAGCACCAATATAGTGGACGATGCTCTTTCAAGACAGCATACACTCCTTTCAAAATTAGGTGCCCAAATTCTTGGATTTGACCACATAAGAGAGCTTTACCAAGATGATCAAGAACTCTCATCCATCTATGCCCAATGTCTACATAGAGCGCAAGGAGGTTACTATGTGTCCGAAGGATATCTTTTTAAAGAGGGAAAACTTTGCATTCCCCAAGGAACACATAGGAAACTCCTTGTCAAAGAATCACATGAGGGGGGACTCATGGGCCACTTTGGAGTTGATAAAACTCTAGATCTTTTAAAAGCAAAATTTTGTTGGCCACACAAGAGGAAAGATGTCCAACGACATTGTTCTAGATGCATCTCATGTTTAAAAGCAAAGTCTAGAACAATGCCGCATGGACTCTATACCCCTTTGCCGATTGCAAATGCTCCTTGGGAAGACATTAGCATGGATTTCATTTTAGGACTTCCTAGGACTGCAAGAGGCCATGACTCTATCTTTGTGGTAGTGGACCGTTTTAGCAAAATGTCCCATTTTATTCCATGCCACAAAGTAGATGATGCTCAAAATATTTCTAAACTCTTCTTTAGAGAAGTGGTGAGACTCCATGGTCTCCCTAGAAGTATAGTGTCCGATAGAGATCCCAAGTTTATCAGCCACTTTTGGAAAACTCTTTGGGGTAAACTTGGCACAAGACTACAATTTTCAACTTCTTGTCACCCTCAAACGGATGGCCAAACCGAAGTAGTTAATCGATCTCTTGGAACTATGCTTAGGGCTATCATGAAGGGCAGCCACAAATCTTGGGATGAGTACCTTCCCCATATTGAGTTTGCTTACAATAGAGTAGTTCACAAGACTACTAATGCTTCTCCTTTTGAAGTAGTATATGGCTTTAATCCTCTCACACCCAAGATTTTGTGCATAAGGAAGGCGTAATCAAAGCTGATTTTGTAAAGAAAATGCATGAGAAGATTAAACTCCAAATACAACAACAAAATGAAAAGTACACAAAATACAACAATAAAGGGAAGAGAGAAATAATTTTTGAGGAAGGAGACTTAGTTTAGCTTCACCTTCGCAAAGATAGATTTCCAACTCAAAGGAAGTCCAAACTAAGTCCCCGAGGAGATGGACCTTTCTAAGTTCTCAAGCGAGTCAACAACAATGCATATAAATTGGACCTACCTCTTGAATATGGAGTACATGACACTTTTAATGTAATTGATCTTTCTCCATTTGTAGGTACCAATGACGATGACGAGCTGGATTTGAGGACAAATCCTTTCCAAGGGGGAGGGGATGATGGAGGAGGGCCAAGCACATCTAGCCATGGGAGCCAAAGCCCACACCATGAAGAGCGTCTAGACCAAGGAGAGCGTCTAGCTCCAAGGAATGAGCGTCTAGACCGTGAAGAAGGGAAGCGTCTACCCATGGAGCGTCTAGGTGAGGCACTAGACCGTCTAGGTCCTCTCACAAGATCAATGGCTAAGCATGTACAAGCACAAGTGGATGAAGCCACGGATGGAAGAGAGAAAGCCTTGTATATGTTGCATCAAGGCCCAATAGGGGTACTTAGTAGATAGGGTAGTGTAGAAAGCACATTTGAAAGAAACCTTCTAGAACTTGGCTAGGTGTGACCGGTCATGGCACATGGCCTAGCTTTGCATTTCATTTGATATACATTTCATTATGTATTAGCTTAGGATTTACGTCCCATATAGCCTATAAATAGGGAGGCTATCTCATGTATTTGGCAAGTTTATTGTGAGTAAAGTTATGCTGCCAATTTGTGCTCAACTTTGCTTCTCCCTAGAATCCTAGGCTCTAAACTTCAATTCCTTCATCTTTTCCCTTGAGCTGGCTGAACCACTCAATACCCACACTTATCATGCACCTACAAGATCAACACCACTCTTAGGAGGATCTTGCTCACTCTCATTCATTGCTTCCGCCCCATACTCTACATTGATTCAAGAAGAACTTCATGAAAATGCCATCATTTGGCCTCGAGCATAGTCCTGCTTCAAGTTATACGAAGCATCGACCAACTCCTACTGCAGTCGCGTGACCTCCTCCACACAACGAACGTAGGCATCAACACTTAGATGTGTGAGAACAAGGCCTCGACAAAACAGCTCTAGGCCGCTGTCGAGCATATCCGCCTCTAGGATGGCCTTCACCATGGCGCGCGTCGAGGAGCCAACGCCAACCTTCACTCCTTTAGAGAAGAGTATGTCAGCCCCGAGCACAGTCCTAGGCGACTTCGGCACCGCCACAACAACCTCCGAAGAAGGCCCAACAGGCGGAGTGGGCTCTATAGTGTCAGTCGAAGATGAATCCACCTAGATAGGAGATTGCCATGGGGACGGAGGTCTCGGCATAGAGCCAGGGGACCGAAGGGTGGTTGCGATATTACCCCCCTCCCTTGGTCTCTTCTTGCTTTTCAAAGGAGGAGCCGAACCCCCAGCATCAGCAGTAGGGTGGATGCCGCCCGCCGCTGTGTCGATACTCGGGCCACCCTTACCCTGTTGGAGAGCCCTCTACCGAAAAACATTCACGAGACTTTTGGCCCGAGGCATCTCACGGCTCATGGTTTCTGCAAAAAAGACAACAAGAAAAGCTTTAGAGCCCTTTCGCCTGAATCATCACAACACAAGAAAGACCTCGACCGACCGAGACAAGCAAGACTTGTTGGGTTTAATAGTGTCAAAGTTCAAGAGGGGGGTGAATTAACCTTTTAAAAGCTTCTCGCAGAAACAGTGTTTAACACAGTTTACAGAAAATAAATCGATTTATATGAAAATGAACAAATTTATTTTAGCACTGTTTGTGTGTTTGAAAAGGTTTATGCAACAAGGTTAATCACAAGATCTGCAGATATATTTTCCAGATGCTCACACACTGATATTAGAACGAAAAACAGTGAATCACAAAAACAACAACCTTCAATTTCAAGCAAGTGATTAAGGTTCAATTAATGGCTTGAAAGTTTATTAAGTGATCTATTACAATCAACCTGTTCTAATGGCTTTTAACAGATTATAAGTGTTCTTATTGAAATCAACCAGTTTTCCAGAAATTAAGAACAGTATGAACCGTGCCCAGAAAGAATAGATTTATTTTTAATTGAACAGATTTATTTCTTTGTTGTTTTATCAATTATGCAGAAACTTAACTGCAGAGATTGAGAGAGAATGAACACAAGGCAGTTATACTGGTTCACTCAACTGAGCTACATCCAGTCTTCACCTAAAACCAAGGTGAAATTCACTAAATCACAGTACAAACAAACACAATTCCCATTGTTCTTGAAACCTACAAGAACTTAGGTACTCTTGCTGGAAAAACCTATTTCAGCTCACACACACTCTTCAAGAAAACCTATCAAGAAGAGTGTTCAACCAAACTATTACAGGAAATGAAAAGTGAAACGACTACACCTGATTGAGGATACAAAGATCTGCCTTAAAACAGTAGACAAGATTGCTAGAACAGTAGCAGCACCTCACACCAAGCTTTTGAAACCAAACCAAGAACAAGCACTTTGTGATTTTCGAAATCTTTGAAGAACAAATGCTAATCCTTTGTAAACTCTTGATTCTCTGCTGTAAAACTTGATTTTACAAATGTATGAACGATTCTTAAACTCAGAAACAAGTTTTCATTTTATAGAAAAACAACTTATAACAGAATTTTGAGAAACAGTTAAAGCTGTTATAAAATGAACAAATTGAAAATAAAATGAACAGATTTATTTTCAAAAAACAGTTAGAGAATTTGTTAAGAGAGGAGACTTAGTCAACCATTCTGGTGCTAAGATAAACTGAAAAACGTTTAAGCTAGACATGGCACCAGAGACAAAATGAATCTATTCATTTACAAATGAACAGATTTATTTTTCAAAACGAAAACAGAAAAGCTTAACTATTTGAAACACAGTCGTTTTGAAAGGTAGAAGACTTAGTCAAAATACATGATGCACAAAATCTAATTTTCACAAGACTTAGCCAAGGCATCAGTTTAAAAATGAATCTGTTTATTTAGAAAAGAACAGATTTATTTTTATGCAGTAAACGTGTTTTTTGTAAAACATGTGAAAAACAATTTTAGAAAACTTATGCTTGTTCTTATCACATGGCCAGTGGTTATGAGGTGAGTTACTCAGCAAAAAGCCTACTCTTAAACAACCTCTAAGAACTACCTAAGACACACTTAAAGCAAAGCAAAATACACATGAAATGTACATAGAAGTCTTCATCAAACACATGTCTTGAAGGGGCAGCAACCATCTTCAACAGGACTGTCATACAGTCAAAGGCATCCCAACACAAGGTCGACATATACACGGCCACCAGCTTCCGTGTCGGGAGTTTTCGAGGGAGCCTGTCGAAGAGAGTATATCTCTTGCTCCTCTCCACTCGGGGTCGGACGAGGCCATTCCTTGAACTAAGTGGGCTTGTTGGTCCAAAACCGAGGAAACTTGGACTGACCGACATCGTAAAAAAAGTACATAATCCCTTTCGGACGGATGAAGACTCTAAAGAATTTCTCCTTAAAGTTTTTATAAAAGGAGGTGAAGGAACCAAAAAACAAGTTGTTGAACCAAGTGGTGTTCAATGTTTTGAAGAATCCAAATCCTTTGAAGGATGATGAAGCCTCTACTTTGCTTGATGCTGTTGTGCTGGTTTTAGCCTTGTTCTAGGGTAGTTCTATGTTGTAATCAACACTTAGATTAAATCTCAAAGCAATTAGCATCTCAATTTTATCAAAGCAAAATGATTTTCAAACTAAGTTGAAACAACCGATTGTTTACACTTAGATGTTTTGAGAAAGTTTGAAAACTGTTTTTGAATGGTGTATTTTGTTAAGTAACAAAACAACTGATTGATTCGAGGAAACAATCGATTGTTTGTTTTAAAACCATAACAGAAAAACTGTTTTCTTTGACTGAGCTTTAAATGCTTTAACGGAATACGCTCTAGTCATTAAATGCTTTGACCAATCTATTTTAAATGCAATTAAGAGTTTGTTAAGATTTAATAACAAACTATATTCTTAGATATATTATGGAAAACAGTTTTGGTATATTAAGTATCTTGAAACAAAGTTTTTCAACTAAGAGTTTTTCAAAGTATTCTGAGATTGCAAAAGAGTTGAGAGATTGATCAAGGTATTGAATAGGATTCTCTTGTATTGATTTCAGATTTCCATCTGTAACAAGCGTAATCTTTTGTAAACTGCTGAACAATTCGTTTGTGTGTGTTGCTGAGATTGGCTGTGTGTTCTTGAGGTGTTCAAGATCAGCAATCTTAGTGTTGGCCAAGGAGAGTGTGTGTCTTGAGGTTTTCAAGGTCATTCTCCTGGTTGTGGTGTAAGTGATCAAGGTGTGGTTGCTTAGTGGATATCCTCAGGGTTTCTGAGAAGACTGGATGTAGCTCTAGTTTGGAGTGAACCAGTATAAACAACTGTGTACAATCTTTCTATCCCTAACTCTTTAATTTCAGTTTGTTTGTTGTTTGCTGGTATAAACAACCGATTGTGTCGAAGAAACAACCGATTGTTTTTTCTGGTATTACAGTTTTGCTTGCTGTTTTGGCTAACTGAATTGCTGAATCAATTGGTTTCTGAAATAAGTTCATTCTAGCTTTAAAAAGTTTGCGAAAACCCCTTTAAAAAATTCACCCCCCTCTAGTTTAAAGCCATCTTTTCTAACACAAGTTCCCCAGCCAACCAACCGGTTCTGCCGGGTAAGAGGCGTAATAGCTCAAAAATGACGAGGGAGTAGGAGACAGGCAGAACACATCGCAAATAAGGCGAAAAGCCTGGATGGACGCCCAGGTATTTGGATGCAGTTGGGTTGGAGCCACGTTGAGCGCTCGAAGGACACCCACCATGAAATTATCAAAAGGGAGAGAGACGTGAAGGTCAGATAACAAACAAGAATACATGTAAATAAAAGGCCGCTCAGTAGGAGACCGAGCGGAACACACCACATCGGTCATCTCACACGACTCGATACTGATGGCATCTACACTAACGTCAGGTTTCAAAGCATCAACCTTGTTTAAAAAATTAGCAACCAGGTTCCGTTTCACAAAGGCGGAGCTGATTTGGGTTACCTTAGGATCCACTCAGTCAAGCCCCTGCGGGGGCGACTGTCCAGGAGAACCTGACCGATCAAAAGCATCGGCTGGGTCATCCCCTCTTACCACCGCTTCCACGGGGGGCAACGTTTGAATCGCCCCGACCGACTGAACCTCAGTCGTGGAAGAGTTGGACAAAGTAGAAGAAAAAGATGATGAAGACGAAGATGGAGGAGATCGAAGAGGAGAAGGGGGAGCTGAAGAGGAAGACGTGGGACGAGACAAAAAAGACGTGACTAACCTTTTAGAAGACTCAAAGGGCGGTCGGCAAAGAAGATTTGAATAACGGTCGAAAAAACAAGGAATCACTCGAGTGTCGGAGCAAGAAGACGCAAGAGCAGTAACTCTACACTATTAGGACCTCTATTTATAACCTTGGGGGTCTCGAAATGTGAAACGTCACATTTATCTCAACCGTTAGATCTCACTAGATCTAACGGTCCACATTGATTGGCACCAAAAAAAACCCTCATTAATGAGGTTTATGTCATGCACGCAGACGCCGCTTAAACGTCACACCAAGCATCGAGAAATGCAACCATCATATCAGGCCCAACCAAGAGATCCAACTGCCACCACAAACCCTAAGGCAACCAGACGATTCATCAAACTCTTCAGTTTAATTATCCTCAAGCTTGGGGGAAGTGTACCGGTATAGTCCGCACGACCGATAACACGTCTTGGACCCCGTCATAGGGTCGATCGAGTCCATACAACTTGCATCTATAAGACCGAACGACCTCATGAATCCAATTACGCTTAAGTAAGATCAGCGAGGCTAACCCATGATTAGAAGCTAGGTAATGCAACCCTAATCACGATCCAACTTCCTGAGTTGGCCCAACAAGGTAAGACCCATGATAGCAATATAAATAATACACATATCAAGAAATCAGATACGTCATTATCTACAGTACTCTAACAGTCGAGTGTCGAACCCTTTTATTGACTTGAGCGTTGGAGTGTCTTCTACAGGTACCCCCTCATTCGGTGTTTGCTAGAAGGCCGAGGTTGCGAAGGAAGGTAAGTAACAAGCGAAGGAGGTTGAAGAGCAACGCGACCGACCGACAGAAAGAAAGAAGACGCGTCTTTTCAATAGTTCTCCAAGCCCCGACCCTTACACGAGAACAATAATTAAATTTTAAAAATCAACAAAAAGATAAACAAATATAATAATCTTTATCATCATTGTCCCTCTATGCATATTTTCTTTTGAACCACACGAGGTGATATAATGTCAGAGCAGTTAACTTGACTATACTTACACACTCTCCAAAAGGCACAAAGCGTAAGCTTAGGTGTGCAAAGTTTATGCCCGTCTTGACAGATATAATTCTAAATTAATATATATAAGAGAATAAATATTTCAAAAGTAGAAAAAAAAATAAAATATATATATATATATATATATATATATATATATTACAAAATAGAACAGAGATGAATAAAAGAGAACAAAAGATTAACAAAAGAGTAAAAGGAAGGTAAAAGATATGAGAATGAATATCTCTCTTTTCTTGTTATTGAAATCAAAACAAATGGTATGAATATATACAAGTAGTACACTCATTCTAGGTTTAACTAAAGAGGAAAAGAATCAATAGTTAAATACTACAATCATAACACACAAAGACAAAATAAAGGTTATTCACCTCTATAAAGAGAAACAAGTGATAATTAGAAAAGACACCCAATTAATATTAGAATCCTTCTATAACTCTGGAATCTGTATCCTTTAATACCCCACCACAAGCTGGGGAGCAAATATTGATGAGACCCAGCTTGGAACAAATATTCTTAAAAGATTGAGGACTTAAAGCTTTGGTATAAATATCAGTCAGTTGCTCTATGGTGGAAATGGGAAGCAAATGGATGAGACCCTTCTTTAATTTTTCCCAAACCACGTGACAATCTATTTCTATATGTTTTGTACGCTCGTGAAACACTGGATTTGCTGTAATATATCAAGTTGAGTCATTGTCACAGCATAAAAGAGATGGTTGCTCAAAAGGAACTTTAAAATCTTGAAGAAGATAAGTTAGCCATTGAATTTCACATGTAACAGTGGTCATTGCCTGGTATTCAGCTTCACAAGAACTCTTTGATATTGTTCCTTGCTTCTTTGATTTCCAAGATATGAGAGAATTCCAAAGATACACACTAAAATCAATCACTGATTGTCTTGAATCACTACAGGTGCCCCAATCACTATCACAAAAGGCTTTAAGATGAACAGAGGTAGTGGAAGAGAAAAATAGACCAAGACTTGGAGCCCCTTTGATATATTTGAGAATTCTAATCGTTGCATTATAGTGAGCAATTGTAGGCTTAGCAAGAAATTGAGAAAGTTGTTGTACAAAAAATGTTATGTCAGGTCGGGTATTAGTGAGATACATAAGTCTTCCAATCAATCTTCTGTAAGCATGAATATTTGTGAAAGGAACACTTCCAGTAGAAGAGAATTTCTCATGATTATCAATAGGAGTGGGTGAAGGTTTGCAGGCTAACAGACCTGCATCTGTTAATAATTCTAATGCATATTTCCTTTGATTTACCATTATTCCTGTCTTTCTTCTTGCTACTTCTAGACCAAGAAAATATCTTAAATTCTCAAGATCTTTAATCTTGAATTTCTGATTCAAGGCTTGTTTGATTCGAGCAATCTCTTATTTATCATTTCCTGCCAATATCATATCATCCATATATACCAATAATGTTGTAAAAGATCCTTCAGAAGAATTAATGAACAAGGAATGATCATTCATAGATTGAGTATATCCCATAGAAAGCAAAAATGATGACAGTTTGGCAAACCATTCTTTGTTGGCTTGCTTAAGGCCATATAAAGCCTTTTTCAGTTTACAAACTTTTCCTGGTGGATAGAATTCAATCCAGGAGGAGAAACCATGTATACATTTTCTTTCAAATTTCCATGTAAAAAGGCGTTGTTTATGTCTAATTGTTTCAATTCCCAATTATAAATAGAAGCTAAAGAAAGAAGCAACCTTATGGTGGTCATCTTTGCTACTGGAGATAAAGTATCAAGGTAGTCAATGCCTTTTGTTTGTGTATATCCCTTTGCCACTAACCTTGCTTTATACCTTTTAATTGTCCCATCAACCTTATATTTTATTTTGAATACCCCTTTGCAACCTATGGCAGCTTTGTTCTTAGGCAGAAGAGCAATCTCCCAAGTTTGATTTGACTCTAAAGCATATATCTCACATTGTATAGCTTTTCTCCAACAGTCATGTTTCACAGCTTCAGAATAAGTGTTTGGCTCAACATGTGAAGAAAGAGACATAACAAAAGATTTGTAAGAAGGTGATAAATTGTTATAAGACAAAACATAATTCAAAGGATATTTAACTCTTGAAGATGTACTAGAAATATTAAGATTACAATGATAATCCTTTAAATACTCTGGTGGTCTTTTTTATTCTTGTGCTCATTCAGACAGATGGATCTGATTCAGAACTTTGTTCTATATCATGATTTTCATTGAGGTTTTGATCTATATGAGAACAATCTTCTTCTGAAACCTCAATTTCTGACTCACAATTATTATCACTGCTATTTTCAACATTATCACAAGGTGCAAGAATGGCTTGTGATGGCTGACTTAAGACAGATTGATCTTCAGCAAACAAAATTTGATCATTAATGTCAGAACTGTTAGTTTCATTGCTAGTATCTTGAACCCTTTGGTATGGAAAAACATTTTCATAAAAGACAACATCCCTAGACACAAAAATTTCTCTTGATCGAATATTCAACAAAATATATCCTTTTGTTCCCCTTTGAAACTAATAAAAACACATTTTGATGCTCTTGGATCAAATTTTCTTCTATTTGTTGACAAAGTGCTAGCATAACATAAAGAACCAAACACCTTTAATCCATTAAAATCTGCATCAGTTTTAAAAAGCATTTCATGAGGAGAAGAATAGTTTAAAATAGGTGTGGGAAGCATGTTTATAATATGCGCAGCATGTATCACAGAATATGACCAATAATTTTTGGGTAAATGAGATTGTATCATAAGAGCTCTTGCTACATCTAATAAATGACCATGTTTCCTTTCAACTATACTATTTTGTTGTGGAGTATTGACACATGATGTTTGATGTATTATTCCTTTACTGACAAAATATTAGTCATGACAAACTCAGTTTCATTATCACTTCTTATTATTTTTATTGTTGTCTCAAACTGTGTTTGAACAAAAAATAACAAAATGTTCCAAAACTTTAACTTCAGATTTTTGTTTCAAAAGAAAAATCCATGTGTACCTCGAATAGTCATCAACTATGGTCAAGAAATATTTATGACCATGAATTGATGGTATTGAGTATGGTCCCCAAATATCTACATGAATCAAATCAAAACATTTTTTTGATTTAGATGTACTAACAGGAAAAGAAAGTCTTTTTTTCTTTGCAAAATGACAAACATCACAAACAAAAGATTTGTTATATTTAACATAAGGAAATTTATTCTTGATAACATCAATACATTTATTTGAAATATTACCTAATCGAAAATGCCAAAGGGTTTCTAGATCACTAGCACTGACATTAACAATATTGATGATGTGTGTAGATTCAAGGGGTTTAATTTGAAATTTCTGGTAAGATGGGATCCTGAGTATATAAAGTCTATCTTGCATCTTAGCATAACCAATTATTTTCAAGGAGTTTTTGTCTTGAATGTGACAACCATTAGAATCAGAGGTAAGAACACAAGATAGTCTATCAATCAATTTTGTTACTGAAAGAAGATTAAAAGTGAAGCAAGGAATATACAAAACATTGTTTATGACATGATTTTAATTGAGAAAAACACTTTCAGAATAATTGGCAATGACTTGATTTCCATTTGGTAATTTGACATAAATAGGATCAATTTGATGATACGAAGTGAAGTAAGTTAAGGATGAACAAATGTGATCAGTATCACTACTATCAATAATCCAAGAACTAAAAGAAGAAATAAAGTTATTACCAGCTTGTGTTGTCATGCTGGAAGGAATAACAGAGACTTTACTAGAAACATTGTCACTGGATTTGACCTGTTGTAAAAGAGCTAACAATGTTTGATACTGCTCAGGAATAAAACCAATTTGTTGAGACTCCTTCTGACTTTGAACCTTCATGATTATGCTCATTATTGTTAAAAATTGTATTGTGAAAGGCTGCATGACTCTGATGATGGTTCTGGTTTTTAAATTTGAAATGAGGTGGAAAACCACGTTTTTTATAACATGTATCAATGGTATGCCCTGTCTTTCCACAATAACTGCAAATTTTGGAAGTATATCCTCCCCCATAGCTTCCTCTTCCCTATCCACCACTCATGCCATAGGTCGTAGCATTGTTATTATAATCTCCTTTACTAGTAGCAATCATTGCCTTGGATTGATCACCAAAAACTTGCCTCTCTTGTTGTGTAATGAGAGAGTAAACTCTATTCAAGGATGAATTATCAGATGAACTAACATGGTAAGGTGAACGTGAGAGATCAACAACTTCACCCATAGATAAATGTAGCAACCAGGGCTTTGATACCATATTACGAAATAGAACAGAGATGAATAAAAGAGAACAAAAGATGAACAAAAGATTAAAAGGATGGTAAAAGATATGAGAATGAATATCTCTTTTTTTTTGTTATTGAAATCAAAACAAATGGTCTGAATATATACAAGTAGTACACTCATTCTAGGTTTAACTAAAGAGGAAAAGAATCAATAATTAAATACTAAAATCATAACACACAAAGACAAAATAAAGGTTATTCACATCTATAAAGAGAAACAACTGATAATTAGAAAAGACACACCCAATTATTCTCCTTTATGTTGATAATTAGAAAAGACCACCCAATTAATATTAGGATCCTTCTATATTCTCTCAACCTATCTCTGCTATCTTTAGTATAATTTTATTAAATAATGAGTACAATATATATAACATTTTTTATTTTATAAAAAAGTTTGTATTTTCAACATGCATCCTGTTAATAGTTTACTTTCAGTTTAATATTTAATTTATTTGGTGTATATATATTGTATGATATCAATATATATTTATAAAGGATCAATATAAAATATTATGAAAATATGTCAAATACAATAAATAAAAATATTTGAATGGTGTATTATAAATTTTACTTAATTAAGTTCTAAATCTCTCATAAATTTAAGTACTTTTAATTGAGCTTTTATTTAATTTTTTTATGAAGTACTCAAATAATTTATATTTTTCAAGGATTTTAAAATGGAATATTCTATGGTTAATATAAATTTATATTCATGTTAATGTAACAGTTTTATTATTTTCAATAAAAACATGTTAAATGGTGAAGTCGTTATGTTTTTTTTTATGATTTTCACGTTATCGCCTATAACAATCAAGATATTGTCACCATCATCACTATTAATATAAGTGACAACTGTAAACCTTTGTTATCCAACATATTTTTAATGAAAACATTAAAAGTCACTTGCTTTATATCAAGTGTAATATCGTACTTATATTTTCTTAGAAGTAGAGACAAGTAAGATGATAGGAGATAATAATTACATCACTCACTTAATCGAACAATTAAATCATATGAACTTAATTAGAAAATATAAAAAATTTATATAAACAAATTTAATAAAAATTTAATTAAAAATACCTAAATTTATGATGAACTTAAACTTGTTTTTTTTTATTTTATTTTACAATAGATGGTGACTCTAATGCTGAAGAATGCATATCTTATTATTTGCCTAATCACCATCTTATAAGAGAAAAAATGTATATGCATGCTTCTTTTGCATTTAAGATTATCATACACTCTGTTTGATGAATAACTTTTTAATCTACTTTTTTAATCATATTTGTTTTAAATGAAATTATTGGGACTGTTAAAATTATTTTAAAATAAAGTAATTGAATATTTGTTAAACATATTATTTTATCATATTCAAGTTGTTTTGATTAGGCTTTTTTACACCAAAGTGTTAAAAATGAATTTGCATTTTTATAATGTATTAAAAACCAAAAAATTATATTTAAATTTTTAATTATATATGATAAAAAGATATTTTCTAAAATTCAGTCATTCTTTAATTATATATAATAAAAAATATTTTATAAAACCTTATTTAGTTAAAAAAATATTTTATTTAATTATATATATAAAAAATTTAAAGGTAGTAATTTAAATCTATTTATCTGATTTTCTATTTTTATTTATTTATTTTACACATTTTTATTTTTTAAAATTAAAAACGTATATTTTATGTACAATTTAAATGTAAAATCGTATATGAAATATACTGGGTTTCAAATTTTTAAATTTTTTACAATTTGATAGATTATTATTTTAAAATTATAAACGCTTATACGATTTTAAAATAATATTGTATTAGAGCAATATAAAAAAAGTTATTTTATATTAGAAAGATTTTAATTAGTTTTATAGTAACTAAAATATTACTTTTAAGTATCATCAATATAGTTCATTTTATTTTATATTAGAAAAATTTAAATTAATTTTGTAGTGAAATAAATAAATTTTATCATGATTGACTTAATAACTCAAAATATCTCATCTTAAATAATATTTACTTATTTAAATTTATAAAAGTCAAATTTCAATATCATTAAATCTTTCTTTATTATAAATTTTATTATTCTTTAAGATTTGTTTTAATTTTTATCATATTTATTTACTAAAATAAAAAATAATGAATATCAAACCAATAATATATGTATGATAGTTAAATAACATAAAATAATTAAATAAGGTTAAAAATACTTTAAAAAAATATAATTTTAAGAATTTGAGATTAATTAAATAATATATATATATATATATATATATATATATATATATATATATAACAATTGGGGAGTACAAACAGGCTGGTTTAGACACGTGTCACAACCTCAAATTTTTGGAAAAAAAATTAAAAAAGAAATTTATCCAAAAAAGAAAATGGGTCAAAGCTTTACCAATTACATAGACACCTGGGCCAACAACAACTTGCCACAACACCGACAAAATTATTTTTGAAGCAGATGATGAACATACATGACAACACTTTCGAGTTATCATTATGAAAATAATTTGTTTGAAAGTTTATTGTAATATATTTGGGAGTCAGGACTGTTTTTAAAAGTCTAATAAAAAGGATAATTTTTTAATTTTTGTTGGACTTAATGTGGGCAATCATACAGGTTGTTCAAACATTATTAATATTTATAACTATTATATTTTTGTATTATATTTCTGTTTTCTAACTCTTTTTTTTTTGTGATTTGGTATTTTGTTATTTTGTATAAATTTGGTATCTTTGTTATATTGTATAAATTTCTTTACTTACAAATTGTATGAGATGATTGTATTAGGTGAAAGTATATATGTTGTAAAATTTATTATTATTAAATTATTTCAATTTAAGGTTGTATAAAATTATTTATATAATACACTTTAAGGCATCTCTATGCATCTTTATTGCAACAAAAAAGGTTAAAATATATACCTACATAAATTACAATTATTTAATTATTTATTAATATATTAATAATATTTCATAAATACCATCTGTCCCATTTCATAGATAAATTTTTTAATAACCTAGTATAAAACAATTGAGGGAGTACAAACATGTCGGTTTAAACACGTGTCACAACCTCAAATTTTTGGAAAAGAAAAATTGAAAAAGAAATTTACCCAAAGAGAAAAATGGGTCAAAGCTTCACCAATTACATCCCGACTCCTGGGCCAACCACAACTTGTCACATACCAATTCTTCAAACTCCCTTTTTTTTTCTCTCTCTCTCATTCCTTTTCGTTTTCCCCATTCTCTCTCAAACCCTAATCTTTTGTCCTTCCTTCTCTCCTTTTTCTTTACTGATTTTCACCAATTCGAAAACTGTTTGCATGTCTTATTAGAAAGCATCTCTAATTTACACCAACGTATTTCAATATATATATATATATATATAGATGGTGTTGCAGCATAAGCAAACCCATTCAAACAGTCAGGTTTTCTCTTTTGTTTTCATTTGTGTTTATGGTTCTCTGTTTGTGTTTAGGGTTTAGTTTTCTCTGGGTTTTCTCCATTTTCTTCTCTGCTGTGATTTCATTTCCTCAAGTTTTTTTTATGGTTCTATGTTTTTGGTTCTGTACTTGATGAAAGTTCGGAACTTTTATCTTCTCTGCCTTCCTATGAAATTTTCTTTACGGTTTTGGTTTATCTTGCTTTTTCTCAAATTTTGTTTCTGTTTTTGTATTTTTGTTTTGTTTATGGTTCTCTGTTTAGGGTTTAAAGTTGCCAACTTTCACCTTGACGGAAGAATCCTTTCATTTTTTGTTTAGGGCTTTTGTTTCTATGCCGATTTCTCCATTTTCTTCTCTACTGTCATTTCATTTTTGGTTTGCATTTTTTCAATGTTTTCTGATCAAAGTTGTTACTGTGATATTTTCTAACCATCTCTTTTGCGCGGTTTATTTTATGAATGTGTCTACGCAAATGATTGGTGCATTGTGCATGTAAGCAGAAGCCCCTCATAGTATATTGGTTTGGTCATACAAATAGGGTTAAATGTAATATGTATTTTGTTAATTATGTTGTATGTTGTACAATGAATATGGATATACGAATAGAAGCAAAAGCCAATGTTGTAGAATGTATTCTGTATTTTCTTAATTAATTTGGTTGCATTTTGTTAATTATGTTCGATTTCTCCATAAAAATGTAGAAAGATGTATTGATACTAACTTTTGGTTGATAAAGCTATTTTTAAACAAATATATAGATTACATATTAAATGTAATTATCATTACATTTAAATGATAAAAAAAAAAATGGCATTGATTTCCATTTCATATCATTTTATGAAAATTGAATCAACTATAAGTCCAAATAATTAATACATAAAATGGAATAAGATGGGTAATTAATTAATTGTAATTATAATTCATATGTGAACTTAATAGGAGTTATACAAAATACAAAATTATAGTATTGCACTCAATAATTACTAATCCACAAGGTTAATAAACTTCTATGACAATTAATAATATATATAAATTGTGATTATGATTATATTAACATTTTTATTATTATTAATATTATTATATTATTATTACTTTATTATATATTATATTATATATTATTATTAATTTATTATATATTATATTATATTATATATTATTATTAATTTATTATATATTATATTATATATGTAAGGGTCTAGAAAATAACCTTATAGTAGAAGTGGTATATTTTAAATGATACCTGAATATTTTATAACTAAAATGAAAATGACATAAATAGAAAATTCAGTTATTCAGGCTTCATTTTAAAAGAACTCTCTCCCTTCTCTCTAAGATTCTGATCTCCTCGCTTATCAGTTTGGCGATCGGAGTCTGTCATTGGACTCCTGGCAGCGAAGACTACAAGACTGCCTGATCAGAATCTCTTATAGAGTAAGTTCAGTTTTGTTCCTCTTTTTTCTTTTCTCTCCCTTCTCTCTAATATTCTGATCTCCTTACTTATCAGTTTGGCGATCGGAGTCTGCCATTGGACTGCTGGCAGTGAATCCTATAAGATTGCCCGATCAGAATCTCTGATAGAGTAAGTTCAATTTTTACCCTTCTCTGAGTCAAATTTTGAACTTGTAGGTCTATCTCAATCTAAGTGTATGCATGTGCCTCTTTTAGTTTTAGGATTAGTCTTTAGTAGATCAGAGTCTTAGAGATATAGTTAAATTTTTTATCAGGACTCTGTGGTGCAGGTTAAGCTACTTTTGAAGATTTTGGTAGGTTTGGAGCTCTTCGTGAGCATATGCTCAAGTAAAGGTAAGGGAAACTAGTTTAAAATCTTCAATAGAACCCTAGGTTAGAAGATTTGAATGTGAGTGTGACGGGGTCATCAATTCCAGATTTTGTTGCAAGATTTCTTGTTCTGAGTAAATTGTAGTTTGATTGAAATTGAAAGTGTTGTGATTGAGAATTGGTTGTTTGATTTAAATGGTTTTGGAATTAGAAATCATATATATGTATAAATGGACATAATAACTCAATGATTCAATGAGAGTGATTGTATCATGCTAAACAGGAACGGTCAATGTAATGTGTAGATTTATAATTTATGAATTGAATGAGATATTGATTTATAATCTAATAGGTATATTAAGTTATGCAGAATTTTTTTGCATATTTCGCTCAAGCTAGCAAGTGCTAGCTCAAGCTAAAAATTTTGGGTGCTCTCTGGAGGATTTTAGCCCAAGCTAGTGAATTTTAGCCCAAGCTAAAAATTCTGGGTGCTCTCTGGAGGATTTTAGCTCAAGCTAGCGAATTTTAGCCTAAGCTAAAAATTATGGGTGCTCTCTGGTGGATTTTAGCTCAAGCTAGCGAATTCTAGCTCAAGCTAAAGTAAAATAAAAAAATAAAAAATAAAATAAAAATATTAAACTAAATTTTATTTGCTTTTAAAAGATTGATTTATTTATTTCTATATAGTTTTTCTTATAAAGTATGTAAACTTATATTTCATGTATAGTTAATTGAAAATCTCTTTAATTAGACATTTATATGATTAGTCAATGAATTTTTGTGTATTTTGGAAATATTAAACATTGGTATGATTTGATTGTTTGATGGTGGATATTATGAGGTTCAAAATATGAATTCTAATCGAGACATAGTATTTTCAGGAAAGAAAATACCGTGTTAAGATGGTTTAGGATGTGTATTAACTAGGGATTCGTCTAGAAGGAGATATCTTGACTCTCTTGAGATAATGAAATCATATAGATGAAGTTATTCAGGTGGTGAGAGTCGAAGGAGGTTCATATGAATGGGTAAGTTGTTTGAAAGACAATTAACTTGACTTGTTATATGAATTAACCCTGTCATACTAGGAGAGAGATGATATTGAGATTAATTATGCGCATAGCTGTGTGGATTTCACAGTGATGTAGTATGACAGGTGAAGATCTCTGAGTCTAAGTCAACACACGAGTCTTCCGGAAGTAGAGTCAAGTGTCTATGTGTTATGAGTCAATAGAAGTCTGACATGTGAAAAGATGAATTATGAAATTTAATAGACACTTGATGATTTGAGAAATTGTATGAGACTTGATGAATTATGTTGATTAATTTGACATGAAATTATATAGAATTTTTTATATAGCTAGCTTACCCTGTGATCCTGCCTGTTGACCGGAGCGCTGGAGAATGCCTCGTCAAAGGATCGACGTGCGCGCCGCTTCTCACTTCCGTTCCTCCTTTGGATCTATCTCAAGAACCTGCAAAGAAACGATACGGCGCCGCTGCGGCCGATCGCACTCCGACGCTCAAGTCAGTGACGGTATCACCAAATACTAAGAACTGGAACCGTGCAAATCTCTCTCACAAACAGCTCTGTCACTCGCAAGCGTAAAGTATGAACTGAACGTGCGTACCTTAGGGAATCTGTTAGGAACTCTTATATACCTGGTGATTTTCTCTCTCCTGGCAGTTACTGACTTGGACACGTGGCTCGTATCCAACCATACACGTGCCATCATCTGGAGGCTCCCTGACTTGGCGCTACTTCTACTCTCATTTTGGCTAAGTTACCTATGCATGGTGCTGCCCAGTGCATAGCTAACTCAGGAGTGCGATCTCTACTGAAACTGGCGAGGTAGGGCCTTCATACACCTTCCCTGTGGTCTCGCCGGCCGCCTTCATAATCTGCTTCTCTTTTGACTTCGGCGATGTGCTTGTTCTGGCGATCTCCGACTGCCTGGTCGCCTGAGTCTGTATCTGGCGACTTCGTCCTTAACCTGGCGATCGCCTATTCTAGTAAGCTGAAGATCGGAACACGCCAACTTAACTATCGGCGACTACACGTGCCTCCCGACTTCCTTCCCAACTGTCAACCTGGCGCCTTGTCGACACGCCTACACTGTAATAGGATGCCACGTCATCGCATCCGACCACCAGGGCGGTACACAAGCCCCCCAGTCTTAAGCGAAGACTTGTCTAGCGAAAAGACTGAAAAAGCCTTCGTTAACACCGGTCTACGTGGCATGGGCGCAGAATTCCAAGCGGTGGTACTTTCTGCTGCTCTGACGCTCCACCAAACTCTTCGCGCATCACTCAACACGTGGCTCTCATCAACGGCCATCTTCATCTGCCGTTAGCGCTTCCCAAAACCGTTCGAAAACCCTTAAACCCCTTACGCTCCTACTGTTCCATCACCTTCTTCACACTTGCATACACTCTCCTTCTTTTCTGCGAAAGCTCTCGACGTTCCTCGACGCTCTAGATCACCAACTCCCCTTAACATTCTCCCGATCATCGAAAGGTAACTACTTTCCTTTATCTGCTGGGTTTTCTTGCATTTTCACCGATTTGCATCATCCTATAACTGTCTGGTGCATACGTTGTGGGCTGTTTTTCCATTTCTCCTTCTGCGTGACTTAGGGCTTTGCCGATTGTCGCAACGAACTCACATTCGTTCGTCTTTCACCTTCCATTCATGATTGAGTCAGCCTTCGTAACCCTCCTGATCATTTTTCCTTCCTCCCTCGTTTGCAGTTGCTACCATGACTCGCACGAAGATCACCCCGAACCCCCCTCCGTCAGCGCGAAACCCCCCTTCACAAGCACACGACTCTTCGCAAGTTCGTGGTGCTCCCTCCTCGCAGGCTGTGAGGCCCGCGTCTTCTCAAACCACTCTGGCCCAGGCGACTCCACCAAACGCTGGAGGAGCCCCCACCCCACTGCCAGACTTCAAGACGTTATACTCATGGGCTAACTCAACCCTCTTAAAGGAAACGTCGTCGGTGAACACCGCGGGAGCGGTTCTGCGATTGACCAATGGGGACGAGGTCCACCAATCATTCCACAAGGAGCACGATGAGAGAATGATGGTGCTTCCTTGCCCCGCCACTTTGCCAGTGTGCGCCGATGATAAAGTGAGCGCCGACGGGCCCTTCTGCTTCGTCTACACCACTCTCTTCAAGAAAGTTAAACTCAGGTTCCCTCTCACTCGATTTGAGAGGGAACTCTTAACCGAGCTCAATATCGCTGCCGCCCAGCTTCACCCCAACAGCTGGGCGTTCGTCCGAGTTTTTGAGGTAACGTGCGCCCACCTGGGGTTGCCTGCGTCAGTGGACGTATTTTTATTTCTGTTTGAGGCCAAACACCCAGGCGATCGCCTGTGGGTCAGTCTGAACGCCATTGCTGGGAGATCCATCTTCACCATCTTCCAACAGTCGTATAAGGATTGGAAGGGGAAATTCATCCAGGTTCGCGCAAACGACAAAGACCCTTCCCTTCTCGACGGTTTCCCCTTGTACTGGGTGGACAAGGGGAAAAAGGAGTCCAAGAGCTGCTTCAGGAGGCCCAGAAGTCCTGATAGCATGGGAGCTTTGGATAGAGACCTTTGTCTCTTCTGGAAGAGGGTGGCGGATGCCCACATAACATTCTTGACCCCCACCCTGATTTCCTTCGAGTTCTTTGAGGACCAGTTGGAATTTCAAATAGGTTAGGACGCTACATCTTTGTCTTGTCATTGCTTCCGATATTGTTTCTGGGCGTCTTGTGCAATACACACAAGACTTTGGTTTTATCTTTTCTGCATATGCCTGCTTTGCTGCTTCATTGCCTTGTACACTTACTCCATTCTCCTTTGAGCTAACTTATGCACTTTCATTTCATGCAGACACCATGTTGGGTAAGAACATGCTCGCCGATTTAAAGGCGCTCGCCCGCAATCATGGGTTGGCGACCGGCTCCCAGACGGTTCCCAACTCAGCGGTCGAGAAGGCCATCATCCAGGGGCGATCACCGCCTAAGGCGCCCGCCCAACGAAAGAAACTGGTCCTTAAGAGGCCAAAGCGGAAGGCCCCCCAAGTTGTCCAAGAGGATGAGGAAGAGGACGACGAGGTCACCGAGGATGGCCTCGTTACGAAGAGGACAAGGGTGGCACCACCTTCTCCACCTGCCCCACCCCCTCTTCCAGCTTCAACACCACCGTCAACACCTGCTCCTCCTCCTTCACCACCAGCACCACAAGCCCCTTCACCACCAGTCCAAGCAGTTCCATTGGCCACTGCGCCACCTGCAACTGGGGCTCAAGAGCCAAACTTCTTAGAGGACCCCCCAAGCGCCTCTACACCACATATTTCAGCAGGAGGGGGTCCTCCTTCCAACACTTCAGCTGCAGGAATCACTCCAATCGGGGATGAGGTCGCTCACACCTCTCCAATCCTAATCACCGAGTCCCCGATTGCGTCGCCGCGCCAAGAAGCAACCACCGAAAATATCGCTAAGGCAGGCGGCGACGAGAACCCTCAACAAGCCCCCCCGGCGCCTCTCCAAGCTGCAAATCTTTCCCTCGAGGTCACGAGGATGTGGGAACCTCTGACTGCCAAACTCAAAACCATTGCAGAGGATATCCCATCAATCATAACAAGAGCTGTGGAGAGCTCCACCAGGCGGCTACAGGATGACATCTACAACCTCAAGGCCGAGAACAGCACAATGAAGGTCGAGGTGGAGAAGGTGTCATTCAGCCTAACGCTCGCGGAAATGGAACATTCTCGAGTGGAGGATGCCCTAAACACCGAGCTTAGGCTTGCGCGCAAGGAAGCTGTTGACCTTCGCCGCAAAGTCCATGAACTTGCCCAAGAAAAAGTCGAGCTTGAAAGCAGAATCGTGCCTCTGCGTACCAAGGCGAGCGACCTGGAGGCTCAAATTCAAGCCAATGCTGACAAGGTACAGAGGCTGGAGCAAAGGTCGATCGACCGTGAGAAGCTGCTTGGGCAAGTAGAGAAAGCACGAGATGACGCCATGGCTGATCTCTCCGAGGCCAACAGAGAGAAGGTGAAGATGGCTGCCGAGTTGGCTCAAGCCCAAACAGAATCCAAGAAGGTGGCTGACGACCTTCTTGAAGCTCAAGAGACCAACAAACAACTCCGAAAACAGGTCGAAGAGCTGGAGCAGCAGAACAAGGAGCTTAAGCAGCAGGTCGAAGGATCTCAGAAGCAAATTGAAGAACTTAAGCTAAGCTCCGCTCAGATTCTGGTTGCCGGGTTTGATGCCGCTCGAGAACAGTTCGCATGCCTATTCCCTGATCTCGACCTCAGCATGGTGTCATTAAACAATGAAGTAGTAGATGGAAAGGTCGTTCCCGCCGAAGGCTCAACCAATTCTACCCCATCTGCTTCTTTATAAATTCACTTGTATTTACTTTGTAAAAACTCTCGCACACGTATTTTGAACAGCTTCTTATTTCAATAGCGAAACTTGGACATTTCTTCCGACTCCTTTTGAGCGCTTTACTTTCTTTGTATGTTTAACTCTGCTGCGTTTAACTTAGCGATTTTGCAAACATGACCTTTGGCGTAACTGCTTCGAGCCAATTCGAACTTAAGCAATAATCGCTTTAAACAACTTGTACCTCTGAGGCACTAACCTGGTCGCAAGAAAAGTTCCAAGCAACGAACTGTGATCCAAACATCGGTTCAAACCACGTCCCACTCGACCCGCTTTATCAAACAAGTCTCTCAACCTTCTCGCCGTGTTTGCACTTTTCGCGATCGCCTAGACCTCTTGGTAACACTAGCTTTCCTTAGCCTCAGGCTTGGGCAGCCATTTCTTTATCTGAGGCAGAAATGCCCTTTGGGATCTTCCTTTACCTCCCTGAACCCCAGAGCTAGTGACTGGCTGGCTAGGCGTTCTCTTCGAACCTACCTTGGCCAGCCTTCCAAGCTTCTTCCACCCTCTTCGCCGTACCCGAACTCGTTCAAGACGAGAAGGATTTTATCTTGCCTATACTCACGCACAAGCGAGAAGGTCTTTTAACTCGCCTGAACTCGCTCATCGGCGAGAAGGACTTTTACTCGCCTGAACTCGCTCATCGGCGAGAAGGACTTTTACTCGCCTGAACTCGCTCGACGGCGAGAAGGACTTTAAACGGCCTTAACTCGCTCGACGGCGAGAAGGACTTTGTCAGGTGCCTCAACTTGCCCAGGGTGTACATCTCCTCCCCCCCTGGATGCACTGAGGACCTTTTCTTTCTCACGCCCGCACTCGCTCGACGGCGAGGAGGTCTTTGATGGGCCTTAGTTCGCACAACGGCGATAAGGACTTTATCCGGTGCCTCAACTTGCCCAGGGCGTACATCTCCTCCCCCCTGGATGCACTGAGGACCTTTCTCGCCTGCGCCCGCACAACGGCGAGGAGGTCTTTAACTTGCCTCTACGTTGCCCCGGGAGTTACATCTTCTCGCTCCCAGAAACACGGAGGACTTTTTCTCTTTCTCGCCTGCACTCGCTTAACGGCGAGGAGGTCTTTTAACTTGCCTCAAAACGCGCGAGGGCGTTGAGGTCTTCCATCTGGTGCCTCCGATCGCCGAAAAACGATGAGGACTTTAAAAACTTAACTGGTGCCTCAAATCGCCGAAAAACGATGAGGACTTTAAAACTTTAGAAAACACACGGCATATCTTTTCGTGCCTTAAGTCATGTACGAATGACAAGGTCTTTCTTCGAAACTTTCGGAAATAACACATATGCAATCTGAGAACACCTTATACTTCGAAAACTCTTCTTTTATTGGGTGGCCTCATTAAAAACCCTCCTTAGGGAAAAAAGAGTGCCCCCTTAAAACTGTTTTAACAGAGACATTGCAATGTAATATTTGTGTTTGTCTTAGCTCTTAGCTATAGTACAACTTCAGGTGTGTGGCGTTCCAGGTACGAGGGATCCCCCCCCCCTTCCAACGTCTCCAAGCGATAGGCTCCGTTTCCGAGTGCCTCGGTTATTCTGAACGGTCCAGTCCACTTGGGTGATAGCTTATTCTCCATCTCGTACTGGTGGGCCTTTCTCATCACCAGATTGCCTTCTCTAAACTGCCTTGGCATCACCTTTGAGTTGTACCTTCGCTCGACCCTTCTCTTCACCGCCTCAGCCTTCAGCCTTGCCTCCTCCCTGACTTCGTCCAGCAGATCCAGGTTCAGTCTTCTCTCTTCATTCGAGTCTTCCTCTACAAAGTTCTGGAATCTCGGCGAGCTCTCCTGAATCTCGACTGGAATCATGGCATCACACCCATAGACCAAGCTAAACGGGGTCTCATGGGTTCCTGACTGCTCGGTGGTGTGGTACGCCCAAACTATTCGGGGTACCTCCTCAGCCCAACTTCCCTTGGCTTTCTCAAGCCTTCTCTTCAAACCTCTCAGCAACACCCGGTTAGCTGATTCCACCTGGTCATTAGTCTGAGGGTGCTCGACGGATGCAAACACTTGCTGAATTCCAACCCCTTCGCAAAGCTTCTTCAACAGGTGGCTCGCAAACTGAGTCCCATTATCTGATACCAGGCGCTTAGGCACTCCAAACCGGCACACAATATTCTTTCATACAAAGCCTTCGATCTTGTGCGCGGTGATCTGGGCCACTGGTTCTGCTTCAATCCACTTGGTGAAATACTCGATCGCCACCACCAAGTACTTCATCTGCCTGATCGCCAGTGGAAAAGGTCCCAGGATGTCGATTCCCCAAGTATGAAACGGCCAAGGGCTATAGATCGACTTCAACTCCTCGGGAGGTGCCTTGTGCCAATCGGCGTGCTGCTGGCATTGTTTGCAGCACTGGGCGTACTTCTTGCAATCTTCTCTCATGGATGGCCAATAGTAGCCTGCACGGAGAGTCCTCGCGGCCAGAGCTCGACCCCCGACGTGACTTCCACATATTCCCTCGTGGAGCTCTGCCATGATCCTCGTGCACTTCTCGCCGTGTATACATTCCAGGAGTGGGTGAGTGAATCCAAACCTGTACAGCTCACCATCAATCAATGTATACTTGCTGGAATTTTTCTTTACCTTCCTAGCTTCTGTTGGATCTAGCGGGAGGAGGCCATCCGCCAGGCACCGTTTGTACTGTGTTATCCAAGTGTCTGGCTCGTGGGTGGCACAGACATGCATCACGTCCACTTTCTCTCCTCGACATGCTCTAATTCTCGGCGATCTCAGAGTTTCTTGCGTCAAAGACTTATGGCTTCTCGTTGCTCTCTCCGTCGACCTGCTTATCTGAAGGACCAGGTGATCTGCCACAAATGCCCTCGGCGTCTTCAAAGTTTCTTGAATCACTGTCCTCTGCCTACCCCCCTTGCCTGAGCTGGCGAGCTTAGCAAGCAAGTCAGCTCGGGCATTCTGTTCTCGGGGCACATGCACCACTTCAAAAGAGGCAAAGGAACTCTTCAATTCCTGCACATACGCCAAGTAAGCCGCCATTTGTGGATCCTTAGCCTGAAACTCGCCTGTTACTTGCCCTGTGACTAGCAGCGAGTCACTCTTAGCCATCAGCACTCTGGCTCCCATTTCCTTAGCCAGCAGAATCCCGGCGATCAGCGCCTCATACTCTGCTTGATTGTTGCTGGCTTTGAAGGCGAATCTCAACGATTGTTCGATCAGCACGCCGTTGGGTCCTTCCAATATGACCCCAGCACCGCTACCCTGCTGGTTTGACGATCCGTCCACCGAGAGAACCCAACGGAAATCATCTCCTTCAACCCGCGTCGCCTCTGAAGAGAGCTCGACTACAAAATCTGCGAAGATTTGCCCTTTGATCGGGCCTCGAGGCTCATATTTAATGTCAAACTCTGACAACTCCACTGCCCACTTCACCATTCTTCCTGCAACGTCAGGCTTCTTCAAGACCTTCTGGATGGGCAGGTCAGTCATCACCAGTATTGTGAAGCTGTGGAAGTAGTGGCGCAACCTCCTCGCCGAAAACACCACAGCCAAAGCAGCCTTCCCCAGGGCCTGATACCTCGTTTCTGGGCCCTGCAACACTTTACTCACGAAATAAATAGGCTTCTGAGCTTGATCCTGGTCCTGGGCGAGCACCGCACTCACCGCCCTCTCAGTCACGGCGAAATACAACCTGAGAGGGATTCCCGCCAGTGGTTTACACAGAACCGGCGGGCTCGCCAAATATTCCTTCAGCTTGACGAAGGCTTCCTCGCACTCTTTCGTCCAAGCGAACTTGTTATTGCGCCGCAGACACTGGAAATAGGGATGTCCCTTTTCTCCGCTCGCTGACACGAAGCGGGATAGGGTCGCCATCCGACCCGTCAGCTGCTGCACCTCTTTCACTGTAGTCGGGCTTCTCATCGCCAAGATGGCGGCACACTTGTCCGGGTTGGCCTCTATTCCTCTTTCAGTCAAGAGAAAACCCAAAAATTTTCCAGCCTCCACGCCGAAAATGCATTTCTCCGGGTTGAGCTTCAACTTGAACTTGGCGATCGTCATGAACAATTCTTCCAAGTCTGCAACGTGCTTGCTTTTCTCCTGCGAGGTCACGACCATGTCATCGACGTAAGCTTGCACGTTCCTTCCCATCATTGGTGCAAGTACTCGGTCCATCAGCCTCTGATACGTGGCCCCCGCATTCTTCAGCCCAAACGGCATCACCTTATAGCAGTAGCACGACCTCTCCGTCATGAAGGCTATTTTTTCTTCATCCATGGGATGCATCTTGATCTGATTATAGCCCGAGAAGGCGTCCAGGAAACTCAGCAGCTTGCACCCTGCAGCACTATCAACCAGGGCATCAATGCTTGGTAAAGGATACGAATCCTTTGGGCAAGCCTTATTCAGATCGGTGAAATCGACGCACATGCGCCATTTCCCGTTGCTCTTCTTCACCAGCACGACATTCGCCAACCACTCAGGGTACTGGACTTCCCTGATGTGGCCTGCAGCGAGGAGTTTCTGGGTTTCGTCCCTAATCGCCTGCCTCCTCTCTTCGTTAAATTTCCTCCTTCTTTGCCGCATCGGTCTCACCATGTTGTCCATCGCCAGATGATGGCACAAGAAGTCGGGATCGATCCCGGGCATGTCCGAAGCGGACCAGGCAAACGCGTCCAGATGCCGTTCAATCACCTTGGCGATCTAGTCCTGGAGATCGACCTCCAGAGATCTTCCGAGCTTAAAAACTTTTCCCCCGATCTCCTTCTCGAGCCACTGCTCGACGGGCTTGGGCCTTGATTCTCTGGCGATCACCGCCTTGGTGATTCCCAGCTCCCTAGCTTCCTCCGGTCGATTCCGCGCCTCTTCTTCCTCCAGGCCAGCATTCCTCTCCCCCAGCTCAGCATCTACCATCTCCACGTCCCTTCCGGCGGCCTCCTCCATCACCGGCGGTCTGGGCTTCACACCGGGAGGTGGGGTGGTTGTAACATAGCTGACTGATCTTTTGTTTTTCAGGCTATTTTCATAGCACCTTTTCGCTTCCTTCTGATCAGACTTTATCGTGATCACCACCCCTTCCATGGACGGCAGCTTCACCTTCATGTGCCGAGTCGATGGAATTGCGCCTATCCTGTTAAGGGTGGGCCTTCCCAGCAGGATGTTATATGCTGAAGGGGCGTTTACGATGAGGTACTTGATTTTCTCCGTCCTTGACCCAGCCTCATCGGTAAACGTGGTTCTCAGCTCAATGTACCCCCTGACCTCCACCTGGTCGTCAGCGAACCCATACAAGCACCCTCCATAGGGCCTTAGCTGGTCAAGGGGCAATTCTAGCTGCGTGAAAGTCGGCCAGAACATCACGTCTGCCGAACTTCCTTGGTCCACCAGAACTCGGTGAACCTTCCTCCCCGCCGTGATCAACGAAATAACAATGGGATCGTTGTCGTGAGGCACAACGTCCCGAAGATCCTGCTTGGTGAACGTAATATCCACTTCGGGCGAGTGATCTTCAAACATGTCCACCGACATCACCGATCGCGCGTACTTTTTCCTCTGCGATGCGGTGCATCCACCACCTGAGAAACCCCCTGCAATGGTGTGGATCTCCCCATGGATAGGCATCTCGTGTTGCTGGGCTTCTCCCCCCGCCGGCTGGGAACTCGACGCTCCTCCGGTCCTTCTGTCCAGCAGATAGTCGTTTAGGAACCCGCTCTTAACCAGATCGTCGAGCTGGTACCCTAAAGACAAACACGAGTCCAGGTCGTGGCCAAAGCACTGGTGGAACTCGCACCAGACGTCCGGCTTCGACCCCAGCACCTTGTCGCCCACCTTCTCGGGCGCCTTCAATCTAGCAGATATGTTAGGGATAGCGATCAGGTCCGCTAGTCCCATGACGAATTTGTGCTTAGGCGGGCGGTTGTATTCCCGGCGTGCTGGTTGTTGGCGTGCTGGCGGTTGGCGCGCTTGGCTTCTTCCCTTGTTTCTCCTATCGTAAGGATAGCGAGTCCTTTGATCCTTTCTGGCCGCCGCTGCCGTTTCCAGCACCCTCTGTGGCTGGATCCTGGTCTGGGCGCGTGGCCTGACGGGAGCCACACTGCCTCTCTTCTCGGCGACCTCACTCTCGTCGGCGATGTGAGCCACCGCAAGTCGCCTGACCTCAGCGAACGTCGCTGGATGAGCCCTGATCAAGGCTTCGCAGAATGGCCCTGGCTGCACGCCCTTCTTGAAGGCATAAACCAGCATTTCTTCATCCTTGGCCGGCGATCTGACCATCTGTGCTCCGAAGCGATTGAGGTAGTCTCTGAGGGACTCCCCCTGGTACTGCCTTATATCAAACAGATCATAGGACACCCTGGGCGGTGCCTTGTTCACAATATACTGCTCGACGAAGATTTTCGAGAATTGCTGAAAATTAGTTATGTGGCCATTAGGCAGGCTCACAAACCACTCCATCGCCGTTCCCTGGAGCGTGCTTACGAACATCTTACAATAGACAGCATCCGACCCCCCTGACAGCATCATCTGTGTGTGGAACGTGGTCAGATGAGCCTCTGGATCTTCCACGCCAGTAAAAACAGCTTTAACCGGGACCACGCTCGTGGGAATTGGCGTGTCGGTAATCGCCTGAATGAAAGGCATTGGGAAAACACGAGGCGGCGTTGACGGTGCCACCTCCTCAACGGAAGAACGAACCTGCTGCTCTTGAAGAGCTCGGCGTAGCTCCTCAGCTACCTTGCTGAGCTCCTCGTTTCTGGCGCGAGAGGCGACCAGGTCTTCATGTATCCTGGCCTGCTCGACGCGCGAGGCCTCTACAGTAGCCTGCAATGAGCGCATCATTTCTGCCATCTGCGCCATGGTCATGGCGGCGTCGCCTTCAGCTGCGACGGGAGCCACGGGACTGGAACGATTGCTCCTCATCTTTCTCATCAACTTCAGCGAACCACAGAAATACAGCAAATAACACTTCAACCACGAACGAATCAGCGACCGAACGGAGAAGATTCAAGAAACTGCGTAAGAACTTCAAGAACACCGCAAACCTTCGAAGAAAACCGCAGCTTCACCAAAAACCACCGTTTCCCCGCGAACCAAACAACCACTCGAAAGAACTCGAATCCACCGATCGAAAAACCAAACGAACGGTTTAAAACACAAACTTCACCGAACGAAACTCAAAGAAACCAAGAACGACGGTTGCACCAGCACACAATCCGCGCAGAAAACCTCAAACCTCCACGAACTCACGCTGTGGATGGGAGCACGTTTTACACGGCCCCACGGTGGGCGCCTGATGATCCTGCCTGTTGACCGGAGCGCTGGAGAATGCCTCGTCAAAGGATCGACGTGCGCGCCGCTTCTCACTTCCGTTCCTCCTTTGGATCTATCTCAAGAACCTGCAAAGAAACGATACGGCGCCGCTGCGGCCGATCGCACTCCGACGCTCAAGTCAGTGACGGTATCACCAAATACTAAGAACTGGAACCGTGCAAATCTCTCTCACAAACAGCTCTGTCACTCGCAAGCGTAAAGTATGAACTGAACGTGCGTACCTTAGGGAATCTGTTAGGAACTCTTATATACCTGGTGATTTTCTCTCTCCTGGCAGTTACTGACTTGGACACGTGGCTCGTATCCAACCGTACACGTGCCATCATCTGGAGGCTCCCTGACTTGGCGCTACTTCTACTCTCATTTTGGCTAAGTTACCTATGCATGGTGCTGCCCAGTGCATAGCTAACTCAGGAGTGCGATCTCTACTGAAACTGGCGAGGTAGGGCCTTCATACACCTTCCCTGTGGTCTCGCCGGCCGCCTTCATAATCTGCTTCTCTTTTGACTTCGGCGATGTGCTTGTTCTGGCGATCTCCGACTGCCTGGTCGCCTGAGTCTGTATCTGGCGACTTCGTCCTTAACCTGGCGATCGCCTATTCTAGTAAGCTGAAGATCGGAACACGCCAACTTAACTATCGGCGACTACACGTGCCTCCCGACTTCCTTCCCAACTGTCAACCTGGCGCCTTGTCGACACGCCTACACTGTAATAGGATGCCACGTCATCGCATCCGACCACCAGGGCGGTACACCCTGTTATTTGTTTGTGTTTGTTTCTTTATCTGTGATGATCGTGTTTTACACGGGATCATATGAGATTGCAGGTAATAGAGCTCTTCAGTGAGCAACTGGAGTATTGGATAGATTTACCTTTGAATGCTTTGTTTTTTTTTTTTTTTTTTGATGTATATATTAACTCCCTATGAAGAGGGATATCTTTTTGAGATACAAATTACATGTTAATTAGATATTGCATGCATAATATATTAACAAATATGGGAAAAAATAGGGATGTTACAATATAGATTATATATTCTATATTATTATTAATATTAAATTATTATAATAATTAAAGTTGGACTTATTATTAAAATTGGAATATAAGGGTAGTGTTGGTTACCATCAGAATCACTTTTTACTCTCCCACTTTACTTTCTTACTTTATCGAAAACTCTCTTTTGCTGCTTCATTCTCTTATGACAAACCCTCTGCACAGATTCTGCTTGTGTTCAGAAACGAAATAGATTTTATTTTATTTTTTCCTTTTTCCATATTCTATTAGTGTTTGTTTATGACATTTCTTCAATTGAGCTACTTCATTTTGATCCTGCTACTGTTTTTTATCTCTTTCAGTTCATCTGTTATATATTTCAGTTCATATTTCATTTTCATGGTAATTTTGTTTGGTATTTGTGTATTTTAGTAGGGTTCCTTCTAATAGGGTTTTTTTATTTGTGATATTTTATTTTGATGGTCAAAATTATTTTTATTCTATTAGGGTTTCTTTTTGACATTTAACCAAAACATGTATGATTTATGCATTTATTTTCTACTGTTTTTGTTATGTCCTCATCTCTGTTATAAATTCATTTATGATTTTTAATTATGCGTTTTAGTAGGTTTATTATTTCCAGAAAGTATTTTTGTGGATATTTGTTTCTGTTGAATTTTTTCCTTTGTTATATTGGACATGTTAGCTGCAACCTCATGTGTTCAGAGTAGTCAACCAAGTGGCAAAGTTGTCAAATACAATGAAGTTGACTTAACCAGATAAAAATTTGTGCAGTGAACTTTCCCGAATGGTGTTCCAATTTGTCTCAGAATTTAAAAGTCCATTTTGAAAATTTTATGATCACTCTTTGCCTATTTTATAATGCAGTATTGTATAAAGTTCATAAAGCTATTGCAACACTTCAAGAACTATGTTCAGGTTTCCTTTTGTGTATAACACAATTGTGAAGTTATGTGAGCTAGAGAAAAAGTCCTGCCTTGGCAAGTCCCTTTTCTATGGCACAACTTTATTGTAATGTGTTGCGTCCGAGTGGTGTTTAAATTGGGCTGCCAAATCGAAAGTGGGTTGTATTATGTATAGAAGATAGAAGATAGATATGGTTTAATATGGTTTAGGCTTTAGGTGAACAGTGCACATTGAACAATGTTTGTTGCAATAGTGTATTAGAGGTAGTGGAAAGAAATACAGGTATAATTATTTATGAAGTATTATTACTATATTAATATTTTTTATACTATTTTTTTACTGTTTTCTTTATGGTATTTTCTTTTTCAATGATTTGTATTATACACCCTCATGAATAAATAATTTTTTTAGTGGTTAAATATTCATTCACTTTTATCCAGTATAAAAAAAAATAAACGAATAATAATTAAAGAGCATGGTCCATATATGAACATGTATGTGCACATCATTATAACCTTTTAATATAGCATTTTGTTTTCTATTTTTTATTTTTATGTATTTTGGTTCTATTTAATTATCATATTTCCAATTTTAAAATAACAAAAAAGATCTTTTACCATTAGACAAATAATTTTATTTATTTTTAATTAGTTAGCACTTATACATTTATTATGAAGTAGAAATAAAAAAAGTGGTATACTTTTTCAGACTGATCTTTGCATTTGTCAAACATATTATGCATTTCGTGTTTGTAAGCAATAAACTGTAATTGAAAGAATTATAAATTGTAATTGTAAGAATGATTAATAGGTTATAAAATAAAATTGGACGTTTCATGACAGTATCATAAATACATTGTCATGACAGTATCATAAATACATTGTCGAAGTATCAAAAAATTTTATGGATCTTTAATATGTACCTTGAGTAGTTACCAATGTCAATAGAAAAATGTTTTAATTTTTCATAAAATGTGCTTTTTAAATCTTATTCAGTAATATTTGTAAGCTCAATAGCAGAATAAACATATCTAGAAGATTCATGCTGCTCAATCTTACAGTAATTATGAAAAAAATATCCCAAAAGAACATGACCTTGAAAGACATTGTGTATCTTTAAGCTAAAGAAAATAGTTTTGAATGGGGCATCCTGCACAAAACAAGTAGTTTAGTAGTGCTTATATTAGAACATATAAAATTTAATTGTCCATAAATAATTGTTCAAGCACAGTATTCAATCTGAGACATATTATGGCACGTTCAATGTGTACCTTGTGTTAGAATATATGGCTTTAAACTAGAGGGAGGGTGAATTGTTTAAAGAGGGTTTTTATAAACTTTTAAGCCTGGAATGAAAATACTTCAAGAAAACCTTGATTAAGAAATCAGTTTTTCAAAACATAAAGCAAGTGCGCAACACTGGAAAAACAATCGGTTGTTTTGCCGAAACAATCGGTTGTTTATACCAGTTATCAAATAACAAAACTGAATTTAAAGAGATAGGGATAGAGAGATTGCACACAAATACTGGTTCACTCCAAACCCAGAGCTACATCCAGTCTTCTCAAAAACCCTGAGGAAATCCACTAAGCAATCACAACTTGATCACTTACACAACAACCAAGAGAATGACCTTGAACACCTCAAGAAACACACTCTCCTTGGCCAACACACCAACACCAAGATTGTTGATCTTGATCCCCTTAAGAACACACAGCCAATCTCAACAAACACAGAAACGAAACTTGTTTTTCAGAGTACAAGGATTACACTTGTTACAGAAGATAATCTGAAATCAATACAAGCAGAATCCTATTCCACAAACTTTGATCAATCACAAACTTTGATCAATCACAAATTTTCAGCAATCTCAACTCTTTGAAAAACTCAAAAATTCTTAGCAAAAACTTGTTAAAGATTAATTCTCAAATCTGTTTTTCTGAATTTATTCAAAGATGTAGTTTGTTATCAAATTTTAACAAACTCTTAAATTGCATTAAAAGATTGGTCAAATCATTTAATGACTGGAGTGTAAGCAGTTAAATCATTTAAAGCTCAGTCAAAGATAAAACAGTTTTTCTGTTATGGTCCCAAAACAAACAATCGGTTGTTTCCTCGAATCAATCGGTTGTTTTGGTTCTTAACAGTTCAACCATTTGAAAAACAGTTTTCAATCTTTTTCTCAAAACACCTAAGTATAAACAATCGGTTGTTTCGACAAAACAATCGGTTGTTTTAACTTAGTTTTGAAAACATTTTATCTTCACAAAGATTGAGATGCTTTATGCTTTAGATTCGATCAAGGGGTGGATTACAAAACTCAAACTACCCCAGAACTATACTAAACCAGCACAGCAACAGCAAGCACAACCAAGGCTTCAACATCCTTCAAAGGGTTTGGATTCTTCAAAGCTTGAACACCATTTGGTTCAACACCTTGGAACCTACCAATGTCAATAAGTTTTCATAAAATGTGCTTTCTAAATCTTTGTCAGTAATATTTGTAAGTATGACATCCAATTTTGGAATGTGCAGGAACCTTTATTAATCCAATTTTGGAATGTGCAGACACCTTTATTAGTATAATTTTGTTTTATTGTGTGAAACTTTGTTGCCTAGCCTAATTTTCTTTTACTTTAGTAGAATAAGCATATCATGTACAGATACCTTAACCCAAACTGCAAAATGTCAAAGTGCAACCCAAAATGAAAATTTGGATATTCCTGCTCTAAACTTTCAATGCAGAGTAAGTATTTAACCAATTGTTTTGTGACTTGAATTGAGGAACTAATTGACTTCACTAATAACTCTATATTCATATGGATGCAGATGAATCCAAGTCTCCAAGAAACCGAAGGAAGATCATCCTTCAAAAAAAGTTCAACAGAAAAACTAGCAAACTCACAGGTAGAAACTCATGTGCTTTTTATTTTTTTTGTAGTGTTGAATTTAAGTTTATCATTGATCACTGTATTTCTTCATGCACTTCAGATAAAATTTGCAGTGAACAATGTTCTCAGACAAGCACAATTTCATTTGGAGAAGCAGATTTTGTTATAAGAACAGATATATGAGTTTATGATTGTTGTTTATTATTTACTATTAATGTATTACAATGAAAACGCACTGCAGATGGCCATGACAAATCATACCACAATCCAACAAAGAAAATGAAGATGGTTTTTAACGAAGAAACCACAAGCCAAAGGAATAAGTTAACAACTACTACATATGGATTACACTACACACAAAATGCATTTTTTGGCAAAGACAGTACAAAAGATTTTTGTATGTCAAGTAATGCTAAGTCTGCAAGAAACTTATATTCAGGTTAGACCTTATATGCAGGTAATTATTTAGAGTTTAGAATGTAAGTTTTCTGAAGCAACTACTGATGTATTCAATATCAAAATTTAATGAAGATGTACTTTACAGTTCATCCAAAATTGCAGCAGAGAAACATTCCATGGTTGTTACCCCACGATGTACAACCAAAAACAAAAACTTAAGAGGTACAAAGCCTATGTTGTCACAGAATGCAGGATCAGACTTAGAGAATAGATAACCCTCATGTCCTTTAAGTATAGGTAAGTCTTTAAGCCTTAGTTATAAAAGAGATATTGTATATCATTAACTAAATTAATAATTGTTTATACTATTCTTTATTCACAGTTAGTCGTTCTCATATTCAAAACACACTGCAATCAATTGCACAAAGGAAACCATTATCGGAATTGAACTATAGTAAGTGACGTCTTAAGCCATGAAACTCAATAAGTTATTCGATTAATAATGGATTTGTCAGATGTCATATCTTATTTTAAACTTTGATGACAGATACTCGAATGTTTGCTCAAATATCTTCTTTATGTTCTGAACTCCAAAAGTCATCTGACTATGTGCAAAATAAGAAATTATATCAGTTACCTTTGAATAGTAAGTACTCATTGTGGAACACATCAAAGAATTGATGAAAAAACAGCTAGGTTGCAATTGTAATTTATTAATTACTGTTTATATGTACCTATTGTTGATATCAATAATTTGTCTATACAGGAGAAATTGAATATATTCAGTGTTCTAGAGGTGGACACCATTCTTACTCTATCTCTCAGAAGAAAGCTATTAGATATCCTTTGAACATCATGAATTCATTTAGAAAACCTTTGCATTATCTTGAATCGTCTCCAAATTATGAAAATAATGGTAAATTATCTTTAACGTGTTTCCTCATATTGTATACAGAACTGTTCCCACATCTAACTATGATTATTTTATCTATCTCAGATGATGTATACAACAATTTTAGAAGTGAACTATATTCAAAATCTGAATTTCAAGGTTAACACATTATGAAATTGTTGATATTGTATAATTATTATGAGCATATTAGCAATTATGTGAGAAAGTAAAGTATTTCTAACAATTGATTTAGTTACAAAAGAATATGAAGATAAGCACATTATTAATTGATTCATAGTACATCATATTAGAACTCATGATTACTATATAACATTTTAGCAGGTGTATTATAGAAACCAGAATTATATGAGTTTTTTTTTTAATTTCCAAATGTTCTTCATGTTGGTCAACCTTCGATTGAATGTGTTCATTGTGAAGTTGTTTTGTGGTATGAGGAACGAGATGATAAATCAAAATGTCCACAAGAAGTTCAATTTTCTATATGTTGCCAAAAGGGAAAAGTACAACTACCTTTACTACAAAGACCTCTAGAAGTTCTATACAAATTATTAAACAGTGAAGATCCTAGAAGCAAGCATTTCTTAGATAACATTAGAACTTACAACAGTATGTTCTCCTTTACTTTAATTGGTGGGAAGATTGATTCTTCTATGAATAATGGTTGTGCACCTCCTTAGTTCATACTTAGTGGCCAAAATTATCACCGTAATGGAAGTTTGTTACCAGAGTCAGGTTCAAATACCAAGTTTGCACAGTTGTATATATATGATACAGAGAATGAGTTAATTAATAGAATGAGCCATTTTCAGTAAGTATTTATGTATTTACTCATATTTAAACATTCTATTTGTCGCATTGTTTATGGTTAATTCTGTTGGATATGGTTTCAGGTCAAATATTGATAAATTCATACTTGATAAATCACTGGTTGGTGATTTCATAAAGATGATTGATGAGTACAATGTTCTAGCTAAATCCTTTCGAAGAGTAAGAGATGTTTCTGTTCAGGATACACCATCAGATTTTACACTCCGATTAATTAGAAATAGATTCAAAGATCCAAGAGTGTACAACACGCCACCATCAGATGAAATAGTTGCTCTAATTGTGGGAGATTTTGTTAACATGGACGTAGGCAAAGATATAATTGTCAATAAGTATTGTGGTAATTTAACAAGGCTTCATGAAACACACGCCGCTTTCATCCCACTACAATATCCTTTGATGTTCCCCTATGGAGAAGATGGTTATCAAGAAAATATTCCAATAAGGGAACGACACCGTTGTAGTGAAACTAGAAAAATAATTTGTGTTTCCTTAAGGGAATTTATTGCATTCAGAATTCAAAAGAGAAATTGTGTTTGGTAACATAGTACATGCACGTAGGTTGTTTCAGCAATTTTTGGTGGATTGTTATACCATGATTGAAGCACAACGTTTGTCTTTCATTAGGGGAAATAAAAAATTAATTTGTTCTGAAATTTTGAATGGCTTACAAGAAGCAATTAACAGAGGAGATATTGATCCTTCCTGCGTTGGTAGACGTATGGTTTTGCCTTCATCTTTTACTAGTGGTATGCGTTACATGTTCAACAATTGTCAAGATGCTATGGCCATCTGTAAAAGATTTAGTTATCCTAATTTACTCATAACAATAACATGCAATGTCAATTTTTCATAAATTCGTGATGCTCTTGAGCCAAAAGGATTAAGTCCCTCAAATAGATCTAATATTGTTTGTAGAGTCTTCAAAATCAAACTTGATCAAATGATGACAGATTTCAAGAAGAATAACTTTTTTGGTCAAACAAGTGCAGATTATTATATTAATTATTTACAGTAGAATGTTTTCTGCATATACTTTTATGCATATTCCCATAATTAATTCTGCATATACTTTTCTTTTGTTTCAGGAATGTACACCATTGAGTTTCAAAAAATAGGTTTACGACATGCTCATATACTATTATGGTTGGATGGATCAAACAAGCTACAAAATGCAACAGACATTGATAAAGTCATATCTGCTGAATTACCTCACCCAAATTTGTATCTAAAATAGTTCAAAGTTGTTAAAAGCTACATGATACATGGACCATGTGGAGTGGCTAAATTAAATTCATCTTGCATGAAACAAGGTAAATGTTCAAAATTCTTTCCCAAAAAGTTTACATGTGTAACTATTATTGATGAAGACGGATATCCAATCTATAAACGTCGGAATAATGGAATTTTTGTGGAAAAAATGGTATCCAAATGGATAATAGCAATGTTTTTCCATATAGTCCCCATCTTCTTATGAGTTATCAAGCACATGTGAATACAGAATATTGCAACAAGTCAAATTCTATCAAATATATTTTCAAATATGTCAACAAAAGGTCTGACAGGGCTACAATGAAAATTATCAATGGGAGTACACAAGATGTTGATGAAATCAATAATTATTATGATTGTAGATATTTATCTCTGTGTGAAGTTGTTTGGAGAACTTTTGGATTTGACATACATCATAGATGGCTAGTTGTACAAAAGTTGTCATTTCATTTACCGAAGCAACAATCAATTATGTTTAAAGATGATGATAATCTTGATCAGGTATTTCAAAATAATGAATCTATGAAAACAATGTTTCTCGGTTGGAAACCAAGGAAGCAATGTCAAAACATTGGTAGACTCACCTATGTACCACCTGGATCTGGAGAATTTTATTACATGAGGATATTGTTAACTATTCAAAAAGGTTGTGTTGACTATACTAGCATCAGGACAGTAAATGGGCAAATATTCAATACATATGAAGAAGCTTGCTATGCACTAGGGCTATTGAAAGATGACAAAGAATTCATTGATGCAATAAAAGAAGCAAGTGAATTAGCTTATGGTCATGAACTCAAGCGTCTATTTTGTTTCATTATTGTTCATGAATACAATATCCAAACCGGATGTGGTTTGGAATGCTTCTTGGAAATTTTTGTCAGACGAAATTTTATACCACAAAAGAAAGGAGTTACAGTTGCCAGGTATTGATTTTTTAAAATGCAAATTTTAATTACATAGTTTCAACTAAAAATTATGAACGTGTTTCATAAATTTTAGGTCATCGGATTGAGGATAAAAAAACTACATGATCTTTGCCTATTAGAAATACAAGAGTTATTAATGGCAAATGGCAGGTCATTACAAGAGTTTGTTTGTTTGTCACAACTTGATCCTTCTCATTCATCTTTCTTTCAAAATAGCTTTATTATGGATGAACTTAACTACAACAAAGATGAAATGGTAAAAGAGCATACATCATTGTTGAAATGTCTCACTGCTGAGTAACTAAATGTTTATGAAAACATCATTTCATCAGTTGTCTCTGAAAAGGGTGGTTTCTTCTTTCTATATGGTTATGGTGGAACAAGCAAAACTTTCATTTGGAGAACATTATCTGTTGCAATTATATCTGCACGAAAGATTGTGTTGAATGTAGCATTGAGCGAAATTGCTTCTTTATTGCTTCCTGGAAGGAAGACAAAACATTCTAGATTATGTATTCCTATTTTAATAAATGAAGACTCGACTTGCAACATAGCTCAAAGAAGTCATAAGGCCAGGCTTTTAATTGAAACAAAATTGATTATATGGGATGAAACATCAATGATGAATCGAATGTGTTTTTGAAGCCTTTGACAAAACTTTGAGAGATCTTATGAGAACAGTGCATGAAGAAAATAGTAAGAAACCATTTGGTGGGAAGGTTGTGGTCTTGGGAGGTGATTTCAGGCAAATATTGCTAGTTGTAAAAAAAGCATCAAGATATGATGTTGTGAAGTCAACAATCAACTCTTTTGGCTAAGTTGTTAAGTCTTAAAACTTTCTCAGAACATGAGATTAAAACATGCAAAATCTAATGAAATTGCAGAGAATATCAAAGAATTTTTTGATTGGATCCTGAAAGTTGGAGATGGTAAAATTGGTTTTAGTGTGTGCTTGGATTGGAGGGTGGCATTGTAGCCGCAGATGGGTGAGGGGGTGCCACCCCCGTTTGGATCTGTTGATGGTGGAGGTGGAGGGTGAGGGTGAGTGGAAAGTTGGACAAAATGAGGGACCTCTCATAAGTGAAGAGAAAGGAGAGTTTGTGGGAGTGAAAGCCACGTAGGACCACTGCAAAGACATTTGTGCCCTTAGTTTTGCTGCTTTATTTTGGACGTATATGGCATGGCGTTACCTGAGGAAGCATGCATGCACATTGGAGCAAGTTTTTCCAGCAACGCGCATGAGATTCTTGACTTTGGTTCAAGATATTCTTTGACCAAATTCAATGCGAAATGAATGTATAATTGAGTTGGTGAGAGAGTGGATGGATCATAATAAAGACTGATGCACCATTATATAGTTGCTTCCGAAGCTCACAAAGCACATAACACATTCAAATCATCTTAGACAGTTCTTCATTCATTTAGAGGGCTTTGGAGAGGGTCGTGGGTAAGCATAGTGGTAGGAGAGTGATTTTTGTTCTTCATCTCTGACCTCAGGTGAGCTTTCTGTTAATTTTGTTTCATGCATAACCGATTACCACTGAAAAGCAACGTATACCATAATCGATTATGTAGTTAAAAAACAGTTGATAATTGATTATGCTCATGACATAATCGATTATCTGTAAAGTTTTTCGCAACATAATCGATTATGGGGTCTATGCAAACGTGAACATAATTGATTATCTATGACCATAATCGATTATGTTGTTTTTTTAACTACATGAATAATTGATTGTGTCTTAAAAGTTTGGATAATCGATTATGTGGTGTTTTTAAGGGAAGTGATAATCGGTTATGTTTATTATTTTTCCAGATTTTTTTATTTTGTGTTTTTTATTTAATATTTGAATGGTTTTTTTTCAGGCACAGTTTCATCTTGCTTAGACTTACATTGTGTTTTGGTTTTGTTCTGCTCTCTTAAGGTATGTGTGTTTTTTTTAAATTGTGTTTGGATGTTTATTTTTGTTTGGAATTTAATTTGTTTAAATTATTTTAAAGTACTTATTCATGTTAATTAGTTTGTAATTTTAGATGTGAATGTTAATTACTTTGTATTTATATTTTTCATGTTCAACATTAATGAATTGTTATTTTTATTGTTATTTTTGTCGTTGAACATTGACAAATTGTTATTTATATTAAGGTTTTATGATAGTTTTCATTGTACTTATTTAGATAATGATATTGTTTTCAATGCAACTTTTATAACATTTTATTTTTATTATGCATAAATAATATTTGGACAAATTAACATGTCTTTATCTCTTTCCAGATCAAATGTAATGACTTTATATTATATATTTTGACAACTAGTTAATATTCATGCTATGTTCTAAATATCTATTTTTTTAAAATATATTCATTTTGTTATTGATAATAATGGAAATCATTATTAAAAATAATGTTATATATATATATATAACATAACATAATTTAAACAATCATAAATAATATTAAAGTTATGTAAATAAATTAAATTAAGTAAATAATAATAATAAAATGTTAAATAATAAAATTATACTTAACTTTTAAATTATAATTCATTATTTCTTTCAATTTTACATTTTTTTTTGTTTTATTTATAAATGAATCTTTAAAATATTTTAATTAACTAAAATATGCAAAAAATAATAATCATTATTTATTCTTCTTTTATATACAAGAGTAAAATTGTAATCTTACAACTTTTACTATTAAAAAATAATTTATAATATTCTTACAACCATCATATCACTCACCAATTTCAATAAATTTTCATCACACATCCACTCTAACATACCCCAATCTAAACAACCTCAACTTTCCACTCCCCCACACCCTCTAATCCAAACAAAGCCTTAATGAAAATGGTGAGTGTTCAGTGAAAATCCCACATGATCTATTGATTGAGGCCACTGAAACCCCTTTGTTATCATTGGTTAATTTTGTTTATCCTAATTCTTTTTACTAACATGATGTCTCTTGGGTACTTAGAGGATGGAGAAATACTTTGTCCCACAATTCAATCAGTAGAGCAAGTGAATTATTTTATTTTATCTCTATTAAGTGCTTAAGAAATAACTTATCTTAACTCGGATACACCTTGCCAATCAGATGAAGACTAGGAGATTCAAGGGGAATGGTTCACGTCTGAATTCTTAAATGAGATAAAATGTCTAGGGATACCAAATCATCGCCTTAAGTTGAAAATTGACGTGCCTATTATGCTTTTGAGAAATATTGATCAAGCCAATGGTCTTTGTATGGAATAAGGTTGCAAGTTATTGTTTTGAGTAAAAATGTAATTCGTGCAACAGTTCTAACAAGAAAAAACATTGGTGAGAAAATATTGATTTCAAGAATGAATTTGATCCCTTCAAATGCAGGTATGCTCTTTAAATTCCAAAGAAGACAATTTCCAATAGCTTTATGTTTTGCAATGACAATTAATAAGAGCCAAGGTCAATCATTGACAAAAGTTGGTATATATCTTCCACGTCCAGTTTTCACACATGGACAGTTGTATGTAGCTATCTCTAGTGATGGCAAATTCATGGAGCTCTTCTCGGAATCATGTGAAAAATGGGTGCGGAAGCTATGGATTGAGATGTGCAAGATCCTCTTAGGAGCTATGGTGATCTTGAAGGTGCATGATGTGTATGGAAGTAGGGAGGTTCGGCCAACCCTATGGTAGGTGATGAAGGTGAAGATTAGATCCTAGAAACTAGGGAAAAGCAAAGTATGGCACAATGTTGGCAGCATAACTTTACTCTCATTAATCTTCCAAAATACAAGAGATGGCTTCTCCTTTTATAGCCAAGGAGGCCGTAAATCCTAAGCTAATTACACATGAAATGTGAGCAAAATGAAATGCAAATGAGAAGGCACATGGCACATGGCCGGCCAAGTAAGCAAGCTTCTAGAATTACTTTGGAAACTAAGGGTTGCTAAGGGTATCTTCCTCTCTTCACTCACCCTATGGCAAGCAAAGAGTTGCTCTACTTTCATCTCCCAATCTAGGTATACTTCTACATATTCCTTACCATAGAAATGGGGTAGGTCTACCGTTACTTCCCTTGGGCTCTCTTCCTCTCGTCTTCTATTTCTCCTAGGGGGTGGTTGGTAGTAATCATGGATTCTAAGGCTTCCCTCCCCTAGAGAATCATTACTTTTAGATGCATGAGTAGGAGTTTTTTATTTTTTTTTTTGTGATTTCTCTTCTTGTGCTTTAGTCAACTCATTAATTTTATTCTCATTCTCCAATTGTCTAAATGAAATCAATTGCACAGCTTGTGAAACTTCTTTTAAAAGAGTTTTTATAGATTTTACTTCACTTTCAATAGACTTTGTAGAATGAGAAGAATAAGACATGACTAGAGCTTTGTGTATACAAGTATTTTACCTTGAGAAAATTTAGGAAAGTCAAAGAAGGTAGTTTTCTAGGTAAGGGAGGTGAGTCACAGAGGACTACTTAAGTACCAAGCCTTTGCCTTAGCCAAAAACTATCCCTCAATGTCTTCACACAAAGCTTTCTCTTAGTAAACCACTTAGAACACAATTAAGTTGAGAAATCAAATTTTAATGCAAGAAAAAAATGCAAGCTAACTAATTAACCAAGCAAGGATTAACAAAGCTAACAAAGCAATACAATTGCATAAGCGAAACTAATTAAGCAATAAAAAACAATTAACAATTGCTAAACTAAATAGTTCTACACTAGTCGGCCCTAGGTGAGGCTTCTTGGACACTTGGAGCCCTTGAAGACACACTCACCATCTAATCACGTAATTAAAGAAGTAATTAACACAAGTTAAGTTGTAAAGAAAATTAAGAAAACTCCCTTTGTTGATCTTTTTTTGCTATTGGCACTTCTGATGGAGATCAAGCCCAAGAGAACATGGAGGCCACTCATCAAGCTCAAGAAGAGGTGGAGGCACAAATGGAGGATGCCCATGGAGGTCAAAGTCCACCTCAAAGGATTACAAGAAGCATGTTCAAAGCCTTGGGAGCAAGAGGACATTTATTTTCTCTTTTTGTAGTGTCTTTAGTTGAAGGTGCTTAGAGGGAAACCTTAGAAACCTCTTTTGTTATAGCATCTTTTAGGTTTTAAATAGGACCTTTAGGGGGGTGTATTAGTAGATAGGTGTAGGTGTAGTTTTTGGGAGGTGTCATAGTAGAAAAAGGTCACACCTCCCATGTGACTTGTTTTTGGTGGGAATTTCAAATGAGTTTATTTGAAATTTCCCACCTATTTTTCAGCACCTTAGGCTATAAATAGAGGTGCTTCCTTTGTAAAATTCAGATTTGAATTTTATCTAAAGAAACTATACTCAAAATTGGAGTGAGCATTTGGAGAGCTTTGAGCTTCTTCTCTAGTCTTATCTTGAAGGACCATGGTTTCCTCAAGTGGCGGCTTCCACACTCATCTAGGAGCATCCATTCTTCTAGTGGCGTGATCATCCAACCATTCCTCCATCTTCATGAGCATTCTCTTCTCCTTCCTTTCTTCTTCTTCAATTTGTTCTTATTGCCTTGAGTTTTGAGTTGTTTTTGTTTCGGTTCCTTTAATTTTCCAGCACCTATTTTCTGTTTAGTTTTTAAATTCTGTTCGGTTCTTTTGTTTTGAAGTTCAATTCTGTTCGGTTTGTTCTTTTCCTTCTCCTTTGTTGATTCAATTTGACAATATTTGGTTCATCCAAATGAGTTTGGGATTTGGTACTTGTTTTGGTGAGTTCTTGATCTTAGAACTATGATCCAACTTCTAAGAAAGTGCCTCTACATTTTCCAGCTCAAGGTGATTCCTCAAAGTGTCAAGAATCTTGTTCTATGTGGCTATTGGAATCACATCATGTGGTATCATGAGTCTTAGGTTCATTCTTGTTTAATTGTTGAGTTGTGTGCACTTTATTTCAAGAGCTTTTTAATTTCTTGCAATTTAAGTTTCTGTTTTAGAATTTTAATTGAGTTTTCTTGCTGTTTTTCTTTTGCTCCAAGTGTTTGAGGAAAGGTTTATGGCACTCATAATTCTTATGAGTATGGTTGCTCTTTTGGAATGGCATTATCCTTCCTAGAGTTTACCTTAAGCTTCCTTTCATTTGTTACAATTTGTGTTGTGTCTTTTAATTTTTGAATCATGTCAAGTTGTGTCTTAGTCATGTTATTCCATATATGTCATTACTTCTAGTAGTACTTTTATTGTTTTGATTGTTTCTTGCTTTGGTGTCATATAATTTTCTGAATTGATGTTGATCCTTTGTGCATTTTCTTTTTAGAATTGAGTTCATACTTGTATTCTAGACCTATACAAGTTCCACTACATCATTTTCTATTATGTCTTTGCTAGTTCATCATCCTGTTTTTTTATTCCTATTAGGATTCCTTTGTTTCTGAAAAAAGTGCTTACTGTTTTTCCTTATTGCAACTGATTTACGTACTGTAAAATTCTGAAATTCTGGATTTGAGATATTCAAAGTGTTAGAAAAGAATAGAAAAAAGAATAATTCAAAAATATGAAGTACACAAAAAATGATAAATAAAATAAAAAAAGTGTACATTTCTGCCGAAAAAAATACGGTAATCTGGCAGCGATTTTGAAAAATTTATTTCTCTCAATTGGCTTACTGTTTTTAATTGATTCCAGTGCCATTTTTGAGTTAACATCTTTAAGTTTCTGTGGTATAAATTTCATAATCCAGTTCGCTCTACAACGTTCCAGTTAAATCAGTGAATATCAAACACAGTTTGCATTAAAAAAAAATTTCCAGTAGCTAAATTTTTTTGTTTTCTTCATCTACTCTAGTGCTTTTCCTTAGGTATTCTTTTGTGTGCCTACTTTTCTCATTGAGTTCTTTATTTTCTTGATTGTCTTTCATTCTTACTCTTTGAGTTTGTCTTACACATAGTTTTCCTTTTGCAATTACCTTTCCTTGCTTATACCTTTTCTTGTTTGTCTTTATTGTTTCATTGGTTTTGTGGTGGTTTGCTCTTAAGATTGGTGTGCTTGCTTTGACATATTTCATTTGAGGATTCCAAGGCCTCAAGATCAGATTGGTGCAAGAACATTATTTCTTTGAGAGTGATATCTTTTCAGCCTTAAATTCACTTCGGCAGTTTCAATTGGAAAGCTCACTGTTTTTGCTAATTTTTAACTTGTTTGCTGTTTTGTGTGTTTGCTGTTTTTTAATTACAAATGGCTGGATCTTCAAGTGATGCATCCTCCAAGCAGAATTCTCCTTCCAAAGCTTCAATTCTTGGTGAATTACATGAAGCTCAAAGAACAATTAGAAGGTTGGAAGAGAAATTGCAAAAGATGGAGGTCAAACAAACTAGACCATCTCCTTCTATCCATGATGGACATCATTCTCATAGACCATCTTCAAGAGCTTCTTCAAATGATGTTGGCCGTGAAGATGAGCATAGGAGAAGGAGACCTCCACCCCAAGTCCATGGACAAAGACATCATCACCAAGGGGAAAGAATTCACTACGGCAATGGCTTCTACCATGATGCAAAGTCCAAGCTTCCTTCGGTCAAACTACCTTGTTTTAATGGTTCTAGTGATCCAAATGTGTATTTAGATTGGGAGGCTAAGTGTGAACAAATTTTTGAGATCCATGAGATCCAAGATGAGCATAAGCTCAAGCTAGCCACCCTAGAGTTTAGTGATTATGCCATGAAATGGTGGCATGGGATTGTAAAGGACATTATCTATCACAAGGGTCCTCCCGTGGACTCTTGGAACTCTTTAAAGGATCATATGCGCGCTAGGTTTGTGCCCCCACATTTTAGGAAAGACCTCATGTTGAGACTCCAACGGTTTCAACAAGGCACGCTAAATGTGGATGAATATTATAAGGAGCTTGAGACGCTTGTGCTTAAAATTGAATTAGAAGAAAGTGAAGAAGCCATGGTTGCTAGGTTTGTGAGTGGTCTTAGGAAGGATATCCAAGACATTGTTGAGTTACAAGAGTATTCATCATTGGGCTCTTTAGTTCATCTTGCAATGAAGGTGGAAGCCCAACTTGCTAAGAAAAACTCTTTTAAAAATGCTTCCAATAATGGATACTACTCCAAGTCTTGGAGAAACAAAACTTCTTTTTCAAAACATCCTTCCAAAGATTCTTCTTTCAAACCCAAGGAATCTAAGCCATCAACATCTAGACCTAAGTCTCCCACTAGAACATCTAACACTAAATGCTTTAAATGTATGGGTTATGGTCATATTGCTGCAAATTGTCCTTCAAAACGAAGTATGTACATGCATGAGGGCATTGTAGTTAGTGAGCATGATTCGGATTCTTCAAAGCATTCATTGCATTCTCATGCATCTAGTGAGGAAGAGAGTGAATGTCCACTTGAAGGGGACTTGTTAGTTGTGAGAAGACTTCTTGGACAAGTTTCACAACCTTTTGATGAAAGTCAAAGGGAAAATATTTTCCATACAAGATGTCTTATTCAAAACAACATTTGTTCCTTGATAGTGGATGGGGGTAGTTGTGCAAATGTGGCTAGTACAAGAGTAGTAGATAAGCTTGGATTGCCTACTATCTCTCATACAAAGCCCTACAAATTACAATGGCTTAGTGAAGTAGGAGAAATAATTGTTAATAAACAAGTCCTCATCCATTTCTCCATTGGAAAATACAAAGATGAGGTATTATGTGATGTTGTGCCCATGGAAGCCACTCATGTTCTTTTGGGAAGGCCTTGGCAATTTGATAGAAAAGTTTTACATGATGGCTTTACCAACAAATTATCTTTTGAATTCCATGGTCACAAGGTTACTTTAAAATCTCTCTCTCCAAGAGAAGTCCATGAGGACCAAGTTATCATGAAGAAAAAGAGGGAGAGTGAAAAAGATAAAAAAGATAAAAAAGATAAGAGTTCTAAGCCTACACTCCTTGTGTCTAGGCGTGACATTGAAAGGGAAATAGTGGCTCATCATCCTCTTTTTTTAGCCATCCCTAGAACTCTTAGCATAGAAACACTTGTTGATAGTCCTCATTGCTTGGAAAATTTGGTAGAAGAGTTCAAAGATGTGTTTCAAGATCCTCCAAATGGCCTTCCACCTTTGAGAGGGATTGAGCACCAAATTGATTTGATACCGGGCTCTTCTTTACCAAATCGTCCCGCATATAGGACCAATCCAAGTGAAACCAAGGAAATTCGCCAACAAGTTGAGGCTTTGATTGAAAAAGGGTGGGTGCAAGATAGCATGAGTCCTTGTGCTATGCCTATCATCTTAGTGCCAAAAAAGGATGGCACATGGCGAATGTGTTCGGATTGTAGGGCCATAAATAACATAACCATTAAGTATAGGCATCCCATACCTAGATTAGATGATTTGTTGGATGAATTACATGGTTCAAAAATCTTTTCAAAGATTGATCTTAAAAGCGGCTACAATCAAATCCGTATCAAACCGGGTGATGAATGGAAGACGGCTTTTAAGACCAACTTTGGTTTATATGAGTGGTTAGTTATGCCTTTTGGTTTAACTAATGCACCAAGTACCTTCATGCGCCTCATGCATCATGTTCTTAGACCTTTCATTGGTAAGTTTGTTGTGGTTTACTTTGATGACATTCTCATTTATAGCTTATCTTTGAATGACCATAGGTTGCATGTTAGGCAAGTTTTGGAAACCCTTAGGAAGGAACATTTGTATGCTAACCTTGCTAAATGTATGTTTGCTCTTGATCATATAGAATTCCTAGGGTTTGTTGTGAGTTGTAAAGGGGTCCATGTGGACAAAACCAAGGTGGTGGCCATTCAAAAGTGGCCTACACCGAAATCTTTGAATGAGGTCCGAAGTTTTCATGGGCTTGCTTCTTTCTATAGAAGATTTGTCCCAAACTTTGGTACCATTGCCGCACCACTCAATGACATAGTGAAAAAGGATGTGGTCTTTCATTGGGGAGAAGCACAACAAAATGCTTTTGATACTTTGAAAGAAAAATTGACTAATGCTCCCATCTTGGCCCTTCCTAATTTCACTAAGACATTTGAGATTGAGTGTGATGCTTCAAGCATAGGTATTGGGGCTGTTCTCCTTCAAGAGGGCCACCCCATAGCCTATTTTAGTGAGAAATTGAAGGGAAGTCATCTCAACTATTCCACCTATGATAAGGAATTATATGCACTTGTTAGGGCTTTGTTTACTTGGCAACACTATCTTTTTCCCAAAGAGTTTGTGATACATAGTGATCATGAATCTCTTAAATATTTGAAAAGCCAAAACAAACTTAACAAGAGGCATGCTAAGTGGGTGGAATTCATTGAGCAATTTCCTTATGTGATCAAACACAAGCAAGGCAAAATAAATATTGTGGCGGATGCTCTTTCTAGAAGATACACCTTGCTAAATCTTTTAACCTCTCAATATCTTGGTTTTGATCACATTAAGGAACTTTATCATGATGACCTTGATTTTTCTCTCCTCTATCAAGAGTGTCTTAAGGGAGGACACAAAGATTTTTTTATTCAAGATGGCTTTCTTTTTAAAGGAAAACGTCTTTGTGTTCCCCAATGCTCTATTAGATTATCTCTTGTTAGAGAAGCTCATGAGGGGGGCTTAATGGGACATTTTGGGGTTGCTAAAACTTTGGATGTGTTGCATGAACATTTCTTTTGGCCTCATATGCATAAACATGTTCATAGTTTGTGTGATAAATGCATAGCTTGCCGCAAAGCTAAATCTAAAATGCATCCCCATGGTCTTTATACTCCTCTTCCTATCCCTTCAATGCCTTGGGTAGATATATCTATGGATTTCATCTTAGGCTTACCCAAGACATCAAAGGGAAAGGACTCCATTTTTGTGGTAGTGGATCGTTTTTCAAAAATGGCTCACTTTATTCCTTGCCACAAAGTGGATGATGCATGCCACATTGCAAACCTCTTCTTCCAAGAAGTGGTTCGCTTGCATGGGATTCCTAGGTCTATAGTGTCCGATAGAGATCCTAAGTTCTTGAGTCACTTTTGGAAGACCTTGTGGGGCAAGCTTGGAACTAAGCTTTTATTTTCTACCACTTGCCACCCACAAACCGATGGTCAAACCGAGGTGGTAAATAGAACTTTGGGACAACTATTGAGATGCTTTATTTCGGGGAATCCTAGAGTGTGGGAGAATTTACTACCCCATGTTGAGTTTGCATATAACCGAGTAGTAAATTCTACCACCTCCCATTCTCCTTTTGAGGTGGTCTATGGGTTTAATCCCCTAACACCTCTTGATCTTCTTCCTATTCCCCTTCTTGACGATGTCTTGTGCAAAGATGGGGATGAAAAGGCTTCTTTTGTGAAAACTTTGCATAAAGACATCAAGAAGAGAATTGAGAAGAAGGTTGGCAAGTATGCTGAACTTGCCAATAAGAGGAGAAAAGCATTGTTGTTTGATGAGGGCGATTGGGTTTGGCTTCACTTGAGGAAGGATCGTTTTCCTACTCAAAGGAAGTCCAAACTAATGCCTCGAGGGGATGGACCTTTCCAAGTCCTCAAGAGGATTAATGACAATGCTTATGAGTTAGATATGCCTGATACATTCTTAGGTAGTCATACTTTTAATGTCAGCGATCTAACTCCTTTTTCTGTAGGTCTCCAGAATTCGTGGTCGAATTCTCTCCAACTCGGGGAGTATGATGGAGATCAAGCCCAAGAGAACATGGAGGCCACTCATCAAGCTCAAGAAGAGGTGGAGGCACAAATGGAGGATGCCCATGGAGGTCAAAGTCCACCTCAAAGGATTACAAGAAGCATGTTCAAAGCCTTGGGAGCAAGAGGACATTTATTTTCTCTTTTTGTAGTGTCTTTAGTTGAAGGTGCTTAGAGGGAAACCTTAGAAACCTCTTTTGTTATAGCATCTTTTAGGTTTTAAATAGGACCTTTAGGGGGGTGTATTAGTAGATAGGTGTAGGTGTAGTTTTTGGGAGGTGTCATAGTAGAAAAAGGTCACACCTCCCATGTGACTTGTTTTTGGTGGGAATTTCAAATGAGTTTATTTGAAATTTCCCACCTATTTTTCAGCACCTTAGGCTATAAATAGAGGTGCTTCCTTTGTAAAATTCAGATTTGAATTTTATCTAAAGAAACTATACTCAAAATTGGAGTGAGCATTTGGAGAGCTTTGAGCTTCTTCTCTAGTCTTATCTTGAAGGACCATGGTTTCCTCAAGTGGCGGCTTCCACACTCATCTAGGAGCATCCATTCTTCTAGTGGCGTGATCATCCAACCATTCCTCCATCTTCATGAGCATTCTCTTCTCCTTCCTTTCTTCTTCTTCAATTTGTTCTTATTGCCTTGAGTTTTGAGTTGTTTTTGTTTCGGTTCCTTTAATTTTCCAGCACCTATTTTCTGTTTAGTTTTTAAATTCTGTTCGGTTCTTTTGTTTTGAAGTTCAATTCTGTTCGGTTTGTTCTTTTCCTTCTCCTTTGTTGATTCAATTTGACAATATTTGGTTCATCCAAATGAGTTTGGGATTTGGTACTTGTTTTGGTGAGTTCTTGATCTTAGAACTATGATCCAACTTCTAAGAAAGTGCCTCTACATTTTCCAGCTCAAGGTGATTCCTCAAAGTGTCAAGAATCTTGTTCTATGTGGCTATTGGAATCACATCAACTTCCTTGGTTGTCTTTTCTTTGTTGGGCCCTCCAAGTGTTTGTGGTGTTTTTGATAAGTATTTGATTCTGCCTTTGCCTTTGTTCCTCTTAGAATTAGGGACTTAATTCTCCAATTCCAGCACCTATCAAGAAGACTAGACCTTACTCAAGTCAAATTTCCACTCACATAAGCACCAATTGAGAATAAATTCCAGCACCAAATTTAGAGGCCAAAGAATTAAAGCAAGAAACAATTTAATTGGAAAAACAGTACCACACAAATGGAATTAGATTGTGACAACTAGAAAAAAGAGTTCCAAGAAATATTAGACAAACAAATAAAGGTACTCAAATAAAGGTAGGCACACAAAATGAATCCTAATAATAGCACTAGAATAGATTTTAAAATAAAAAACAGCACCACTGGAAAATTGTTGTGGGCCAGAGAATGTGTTTTTCCCCAATTTATGCTGAGCTGCCCTTTTAGAATTTGCCTATGAAAATTGATATGCAAAATATTCAAGATCTTAACTAAAATTTGGCGTTGGAATCACTCCAAACGCATGAACCACTGTTTTTTAATAAATTTTTCAAATTCAGTGTTCAGTTACGCCAACTGTAGCGCCCAGATTTGCACACTGTTTTTAAAATATTTATCATTTTTTTTCTATTGACTCTTTTGAGCTGATTCTTTTTTTTTTCTTTTCTGTAACACCTCAATCTTGCATAATCCAAAGAATCAAAAATTTCCTATGAGGGAAAATAATTTTATGAAACAAAACAGCCAGCACAGAGAATGTAAAACAAGGGATTCTGTAAAAACTGGAAAAAAAAACAGCAAGAGACCAAAAGATAAACACAAAGGAATTAAAGAAAAGGAATTTGTGTAAGATCTAAACACAAATATGAACTCAAACTAAAAATAAAAGGCACCAAAAGATCAATATCACAGCAGTTTCAAATCAAGCAAAATTACCCAAAATCAAGAAACAATCAAGCCAAATAAAGGACTACTATGAGTTGATGACATTGTGGATGAACATGACTTGACAAAACATATATGGATTCAGAAATTAAAAGACTCAAAGAGCATAAAATAAACCAAATAAAAGTGCAATAAAGACTCAAATACCTAAAATAAAAAACAGCAACTCAAGGTGTATGGAATCCTATCACAAATTGCACAAGGATTGTTCAAGATCAATTGAACAAAGTGCACCGGTTGGATCTTCCAAATAGCACACCAAAACAAAGTAAAAATTAAAAAACAGCAAGACAATTATGGAAACAAGATGAACAACATGAAATAAAGAAGAACTCAAAATGAAAAGACCAAGAACTACTCATCTTTGAAGAACCTATGCTCATGATACCAAATGATGGCAAATTCATGGAGCTCTTCTCAGAATCATGTGAAAAATGGGTGCGGAAGCTATGGATTGAGGTGTGCAAGATCCTCCTAGGAGCTATGGTGATCTTGAAGGTGCATGATGTGTATGGAAGTAGGGAGGTTCGGCCAGCCCTATGGTAGGTGATGAAGGTGAAGATTAGATCCTAGAAACTAGGGAAAAGCAAAGTATGACACAATGTTGGCAGCATAACTTTACTCTCATTAATCTTCCAAAATACAAGAGATGGCTTCTCCTTTTATAGCCAAGGAGGCCGTAAATCCTAAGCTAATTACACATGAAATGTGAGCAAAATGAAATGCAAATGAGAAGGCACATGGCACATGGCCGGCCAAGTAAGCAAGCTTCTAGAATGTGCACAAAATCTAGGGTAAATCATGTGTAAGACAAGTTTATGCTTTCTAACACTACACTAATTACTAAGGCACCCCTAATGGGCCTCCATGTAACATGTACAAGGTCTTCTCCTTCCAAACCGTAGCTTTGACCCATGTGTGCGTGAAGGTGCTTGGTCCTAGACGGTCTAGGCTTCCTCCTAGACGCTCCTTATGTAGCCGCCCCTCATCTTGTGCTAGACGCTCTCCTTTTGGGTCTAGACGCTCCCCACATGGTTCTAGACGGTCTAGACTTGGAGCTTGGCATTTCATAGTGTGGTGAGCTTGGCCCTCCTCCATTATCTAAAGTCAGAAAGAAGAAAGAATTGAGAATTTTTATTCTCGATGAAGATGGGAATGTAACAAACAAGACAAAAAATGTTGTTTCTACTGAAATTTTTGACAATATTTGAAAGCAACCCAATTATATGTTACTCCTTGAATTATAGTTTGAAATTAAATCATATTGTGACATTCAATTTATATAAATGACAACATGGATATGTCCCACAATTTTATATTCTGTAAGTTGTTGTTTTGACTACACACAAACTGATTTTTATTAGAATTGTGGTTTATGCCATAAAAAAATGTTTTGTAATTCGATGTAGTTTTTATGATTCACCGATCAATAATTGAATGTTATTGTACTAAAACAGTTCAATACCTCTCTTACTGAAACAATAGTATAATTAGTAGTATAATATGAATAAAATGTTATAATGATGTGCACATATATGTTCACATATGCACAATGCTCTTTAATTATTAGAATTCGTTTTTTTTATACTAGATAAAGATGAATGAATATTTAACCACTAAAAAATTTATTTAATCATGAGGGTGCATATTACAAATTAGAAAAAAAAATACCATAAAAAACAGTATAAAAAATTATTAATGTAGTAATAATATTTCATAAATAATTATACATGTATTTCTTTAGTAACACTAGTAAATTTATAAATAAAACTTATATGCAATAGAAGATAAATTAAATAATATAAATATAACTAAATAAAATAGAATAGTACATAATTTAAAATAAAATAATATAAATAAGTAAAATAGACTAATTTGCAATTATAAATAAATTAAATAAATAAAATATATCATTATATAACTAAAAATAAATTAAATAACATAAATAAATGAAGAAGATAACACTAAAAAATTATTAATTTTAAGAAGAATTTATTAGTGGAGGTTTAATAACCCTCTTAAGACATGTATTTTACGAAGTAAGTGTCAAAGGTTTTCTAATAAACTGCAATAAATATTTTATTATATTAATTTTTCTGTTTTTTAAAAAGTTAGACCGAAATTTGCAATAAAGAAGATGGATTCTCTGAAATCAAAACCAAACCCTAAATTCCAAATCTCAAAACCCTTAATCACCGTCGCATTTTCCGCCTTCACAATCATTTTCCTTACTCTATCCTTCGCATTCGCTCTAGCATCAATTGTTCACCACCGCACCACTGAATCACAACAACTTCTCAACTTGGCCGAGTACATCAGATTCGTCTGCAATGTCACATGCTTCCCCGCCGCTTGCCTCGTCGCCATCCCGTCCTCTCGTTCCGCGCGTCGCTCCAGAACCTCCAGTCTTTACTCGACATGACGAAGGCGGTGCGCTCGCCGACTGTAAGGACTAGTTGGACGACGCGTTGAGTCGACTCAACGATTCGCTATCGGTCATTGCGGTGCTGAAATACAAGACAGTGGGCAACCTGCAGACGTGGGTGAGTGCAGCGGTGACGGACCAACAGAATGGATGGACTGGAAGAGCGATTAATAACATGGTGACCACCTTTACTTAACTAGCTTAATCTTGTGGTCCAAAATTTAAAGAGTAATTTACAAAATGCTATTAGGAATAATAAGATTCCAGTGCATGATTTTTATTGTTATGTTGAAATCATATAAGATTTTGAATTTCAGTTAAGAGTGTTAGGAATGTTGTTAGGGCTTTGATTGATAGTGAGGAAAGCTTTGGTGGTGTTTTGGTTTAGAACCATAAGAGTAATAGAAGAAAAACACAAGTTGGAGAAGGTGGGTACCAGATGCTACAGTTGTTAGCAATTTGTCTGGGGAAAATTTGTTTAGCTCCAATTTGAACAAAATCAGGGAAAATGTTAAGCAAGAGATCCTAGACAGAAGATTGGATCAAACTAGAAGAAACGGTACGGTTCCTATTGTTGAAGACAGGGCATTGAATTTTGTTGATGAACATAGGGCGTTAATATCGTGAGTTGGATTTGGATCCTACTCCAAGGCTCCTCTACTAACTCCGTTTTAGATATTAACAAAAATGGAAAAATAACTACTCTCGAGGGAGAAAATTTTGACTTAGGTAGCACTTAGAGAAGATATTAGAAATTCTTTGATGATGACGGGAACTTGTACTAATAGACAAGTTGTCATTCACATCCATCCTTTGGTCTTTTTAACTCATCTCTTAACTCATCTCTTACGGTAGTTTCACCATTCTTTTCTCTTGGTTTCTATTCTTACAACAAGGACCAAGAACACTCGAACAGGTTGATCAAACTAACTTCTTTTACAGATCTTCCAATCTTGGGCTTTTCTATGTTACTCCTCAAGTTCTCTCGGTTTCTTCTTGGGCTGGACTCTCTCGTCTATTCCTGGGACTGGATGCTCTCGGCTTCTTCTCCACACAGATGGGTGGGTGTACCTGCAAGGCGCTTCGATGCCAAAGTCAGAAATGGTTTTATGTTCATCAGACAGAAATCACTCTTAATTACCTCTTGTGTTGACCTCCTATTTATACAGTTTTTTTAATGGGCTTACACTTTACCTTTGGACTTTCTTTCTACACCATTTTATTATTTATGCACCCCTAACGCAGACTTTTATCTAATTGGACCTTGTTATAATAATAATAATATATATTTTAGTTTTATTCTTTTATACATAACCTTTCGGTTATTTCTTACATCTAGCTCTCGGCTTAACCTCTCGGTTTTAGCCTACCAGTACATTAACCCCCGAGGCATAAAGACTTTTATTTAAGTTTTAAGAAAAGTATTTATGTCTGAATATAATATAATAGTTTTGAAATGTGATTTGATTTAATATTAAATACCTCGTTTCTTGTGATTTATTTTGCTCAGACTAAGTGATTTGACATGAGAATGTTGTTTTAACCGTTAGATGATGCATTTTTGAACGGTTTTAAGTTGTTGTGACTTTTTAGTTTCTAAGGTTTGTTTTGGGTTATAAATAGGTCTTTCACTCAACCTATTATGGTTTTATTTGAGTTTTGTTGCTTTCTGAGAGCAAGTACGTTTCAAGTTTTCTTTGTTTCTTAAAAGTAACATGTCTATTTCGAGTTCTTCTTCTGCTACTGACGATTTGAGTGGTTTTTCAAGCGCGGGTGGTGAATCTATTGGCCGAGTGGTACGATGAGAAGAAAATCTTGAATCAAATTTTGCTTCTGCTACTCCTTCTTGTATGAAGGATTCGAATGAAGCCCCTACTGTTGACGCTCCTCAAAGATTCGAAAGAATTGCGCCTTAGAAAAATTTGTGTCCAGGTTATAACTGGGTTAATTCTAAGGTTCGAGAATTCTTTTCTCGGTACAGTTCCGTTAATGAGCTTTGTAGTTTCCTTTCCAATTCTCAGATTTATTATTCTGATATTGAGAGTGATATAATTTCGTTTCGGCGTGTGGGGAATGCTGATAATGTTTGCCATGGCAAAGAAAACAATAGTAGTGGATTTTTTTTTTATAATTTTTTTTTTAGAGACAATCATATTCGATTGCCTTTGAATGATTTTCAAATGGACGTTTTTAATTTTCTTAATATTGCTCCTACTCAACTTCATCCTAATGGTTGGGCTTCAATGCAAGCTTTTAGCATTTTATGTAAATTATTATCACTTTCTCCTAACCCCTAATCTTTTTTGTATTATTATAGTTCTCGGTCTGGTAAACGACTAGGTTGGTTGTCCCTTAGTAAGCCTAGGATTTGTGATATGAGTTGAATTGAACATAGACACTTTAAAACTTTTGAATACAACATTATATGAGAAAATTAACAACAATTTAAGGATCAATGAGTGCTTAAAAACAAAGGAAACGAAATTAAAACCACAAGACAATAAGCTGAAAACAGAAATGGAAACAAGGCAGCTTAAGGAGTCATCAATGGAGTCATAGCCTTCTAAAATGATGATCCAAACTCAATAAGAGTGTTATTTTCTTGTACACTTCCATGGAACAAGATAAAGGCGCAATTGAAAACATAAACACAAGAACACCAAACAGAAATTGAAGAACAAGCTAAGAAATACAAAACTAAACGGTGAAAAGGGTGAAGATCACTAAAACAAGCCAAACTACCGATTGAAATTGCAAAAGATGAAAGAATGAACATTTATTGGATGAAGCTTGCTGGATTGAGAATTTGGAACTGCATCACGCCACTTGGAGTCTTGTTCCAAGATAAGTGAAAGGTTGCCGCCACTTGAAGCTCTCCATTGGCACACAAGATAAGGCAAGGGAAGAAGGAGACAACAAAACTCACAATTTCTCTCTAAACTTGATGGCAAATTCATGAAGCTCTTCTTAGAATCATGTAAGGGATGGTGCGGAAGCCATGGATGTGTGTGTGCAAGATCCTCCTAAGAGCTATGGTGATCTTGAAGGTGCATGGTATGTATGGAAGTTGGGAGGTTCGGCCAGCCTAAGGAAAGGTGAAGGATGTGAAGATTAGAGCCTAGAATCTAGGTAGAAGCAAAGCTTGGCACAAAAATGGTAGCATAACTTTAGTCACAATAATCTTGCAAAATAAAAGAGATGGCCTTCCTATTTATAAGGTATAGGGTCGTGAAAGCTAAGCTAATTCCTAATGAAATGAGAGCCAAATGAAATGCAAAATGACAAGGCACATGGCACATGCTCATGACCGGCCAAGTAAGAAGAGTTTCTAGAATGTTCACTCTCTTCTGCTTTCTAGCACTACTCTAATTACTAAGCACCCCTAATGGGTCTCCATGTAACATGTACAAGGCTTTCTCTCTTCCATCCGTGGCTTCATCCAATTGGGCGTGAATGTGCTTAGCCATTGACCTTGTAATAGGGCCTAGATGGTCTAGGTCTCCTCCTAGACGTTTCATGTGTAGCCTTCCCTCATCACGTCCTAGACGCTCCTTCCTTGAGTCTAGATGCTCATCACGGTCTAGCTTTGGGTCTTGGCTTCCATGGTGAGATGTGCTTGGCCCTCCTCCATCATCCCCTCCCCCTTGGAAAGGATTTGTCCTCAAATCCAGCTCATCATCGTCATTGGTACCTACAAATGGAGAAAGGTCAATTACATTAAAAGTGTCATGAACTCCATATTCAAGAGGTAGGTCCAATTTATATGCATTGTTATTGACTCGCTTGAGGACTTGAACCATCACCTCGGGGACTTAGTTTGGACTTCCTTTGAGTTGGAAATCTATCTTTGCGAAGGTGAAGCCAAACTAAGTCTCATTCCTCAAAAATTATTTCCTTCTTCCCTTTATTGTTGGATTTTGTGTACTTCTCATTTTGTTGTTGTATTTGGAGTTTAATCTTCTCATGCATTTTCTTTACAAAGTCGGCTTTGATTACTCCTTCCTTATGCACAAATTCTTGTGGATTAGGAAGAGGTAACAAATCTATGGGTGTGAGAGGATTAAAACCATATACTACTTCAAAAGGAGAAGCATTAGTAGTTTTGTGAACTACTCGATTGTAAGCAAATTCAATGTGGGGAAGATACTTATCCCAAGATTTATGGTTGCCCTTCATGATAGCCCTAAGCATAGTCTCAAGAGATCTATTTACTACTTCGGTTTGGCCATCCGTTTGAGGATGACAAGAAGTTGAAAATTGTAGTCTTGTTCCAAGTTTGCCCCAAAGAGTTTTCCAAAAGTGGCTTATAAACTTGGGATCTCTATCGGATACTATACTTCTAGGGAGACCATGAAGTCTCACCACTTCTCTAAAGAAGAGTCTAGAAATATTTTGAGCATCATCTACCTTGTGGCAAGGAATAAAATGGGACATTTTGCTAAAACGGTCCACTACCACAAAGATAGAATCATGGCCTCTTGCAGTCCTAGGAAGTCTTAAAATGAAATCCATGCTAATGTCTTCCCAAGGAGCATTTGCAATCGGCAAAGGGGTGTAGAGTCCATGAGGCATTGTTCTAGACTTGGCTTTTAAACATGATATGCATCTAGAACAATGTCTTTGGACATCTTTCCTCATGTGTGGCCAACAAAATTTTGCTTTTAAAAGGTCTAGAGTCTTATCAACTCCAAAATGGCCCATGAGTCCCCCCTCATGTGATTCCTTGACAAGGAGTTTCCTATGTGTTCCTTGGGGAATGCAAAGTTTTCCCTCTTTAAAAAGATATCCCTCGGACACATAGTACCCTCCTTGCGCTCTATGTAGACATTGGGCATAGATGGATGAAAGTTCTTGATCTTCTTGGTAAAGTTCTCTTATGTGGTCAAATCCAAGAATTTGGGCACCCAATTTTGAAAAGAGTGTGTGCCGTCTTGAAAGAGCATTGGCCACTATATTGGTGCTTCCTTTCTTGTATATGATTACATAAGGAAATTGTTCAAGAAATTCCATCCATTTAGCATGTCTCTTGTTGAGCTTGTGTTGGCCCTTTAAATATTTTAAAGACTCGTGATCACTATGGATGACAAATTCTTTGGACACAAGGTAGTGTTCCCAAGTCTTTAGGACTCGCACAAGAGCATAAAGCTCTTTGTCATAGGTGGGATAGCTGAGGGTGGCACCATGGAGTTTTTTACTAAAATAAGCAATGGGGTGTCCACCTTGCAACAATACTGCACCTATGCCGACCCCCGATGCATCACACTCTATCTCAAGAGTTTTGGTAAAATTTGGTAGAGATAGAATTGGTGCATTGGTGAGTTGTGCTTTTAGCCTTTGGAAGGCTTGCTCATGCTTTTCATTCCAACAAAATGCAACATCTTTTTTGACAAGTTCATTCAAAGGAGATGCTAGACTAGAAAAATTAGGCACAAACCTTCTATAGAAGCTAGCTAACCCATGAAAACTTCTTACATCACTTACATTTTGTGGAGTGGGCCACTCGCGGATGACTTTGATTTTCTCGGGATCTACATGCACCCCCATTTTGTTGACTATGAAGCCTAAGAAAACTACACTATCTACACAAAAGGTACACTTATCCCTATTTGCAAAAAGACTATTTTTCCTAAGCACTAGAAGAACTTCCTAAGGTGACTTAGATGGTTAGGGTTTTACTATATACTAGGATATCATCAAAATAAACTACTACATATTTACCTATGCAATCTCGCAAGGTGTGATTCATGAGCCTCATGAATGTACTTGGGGCATTAGTGAGTCCAAAGGGCATCACCAACCACTCATATAATCCAAATTTGGTCTTAAAAGCGGTTTTCCACTCATCACCCTCCTTGATTCGAATTTGGTGATATCCACTTTTAAGGTCAATTTTGGAGAATAGAGTTGACTCATGTGATTCATCAAGCATATCATCAAGCCTTGGGACTGGATGCCTATACTTGATGGTGATGTTGTTGATGGCTCGACAATCACAACACATGCGCCATTTTCCATCATTTTTGGGCACCAACAAGACAGGTACAACACAAGGGCTTAGGCTCTTTTGAACCCAACCCTTCTCCAACAAGTCTTGAACTTGTGATTCTATCTCCTTTGTTTCCTCGGGGTTTGTTCTATAAGCAGGCCTATTTGGTAGGCTTGCCCCCGGAATGAAGTCAATTTGATGTTCTATACCTCTAAGGGGAGGGAGCCCAATGGGACCCTCATTAGAGAATAGGTCTTCAAATTCACTTAAAAGGTTTTCTATTTGAGGAGGTAGATTCATGAGTTCACTACTAGTGGCAGTGCATGTAAGTGTTCCTTTACAAAGGACAAGACTTGGTTTTTCAACAAGAAGCAAATTTTTTAAAACGTTTTCAAAAGGCTTCTCTTGTTGAACAACCTTGTGGGAAGGAACACTCTTCTCCCACGCCTTTCTATCCCTAAGGATTTTCTCTTTTTCTAGCGCTTTTTTTTTTCTTCATCCCTCTTTTGTTTCATTTGAGAATGTGGTAAAGGACTAAGTACAAACTTTTTATACTTGTAGGTGAAGGAAATCTCGTTAGTGAGACCATCATGCAAGGTTTTCTTATCAAATTGCCATGGTCTCCCTAATAAGATATGACAAGCTTCCATAGGTACTACATCACATAAAACTTTGTCTTTGTAGTTCCCTATGGAAAACTTGATTTTCACTTGCTTGTCTACATGTAGTTCCCCATTTTCATTAAGCCATTGGAGTTTGTAAGGTTTTGGGTGAGGAACTACTTGTAGCTTAAGCTTTTCCACCATCCTAGCACTACAACAATTACAACTAGATCCACTATCCACAATGAGGGAACATATGTTTTCTAAAACATTGCATCTTGTATGAAATATGTTCTCTCTTTGTGTTTCAATGGATGTACTAGGGTGATTGTTGAGGGTTCTCCTAATCATAAGCAATTCTCCCTCTAGTGGAGCTACCCTCTCATCCTCTCTCCCTTCCTCTCTCTCACTAGGCTCATCCTCGCCACTAGTGTATTCATCTACACCCTTAAGAAATAAAGTCCTTTGGTTTGGACATTGTGCTTGCACATGCCCTCTACCATAGCACTTGAAACACTTAACATCTCTAGCTCGGATGGGTAGGGTGGAGGTTTCTTTGGTGAAGGATTTGGTAGATTCTTTTGGTTTTTCTTTTGATGTACTACCCTCCCTTCTAAACTCTTTCTTGGGATAAAAGTTAGAGTAAGGGCTCACCTTTTGACTTGACGTTTTGCGTAAGATTTGTTGCTCAACTTTAATGCAAAGTTGAACCAAGTCATTCAAGTCTTGGTAAGGTAAGAGCTCTATCCTATCTCTTATCTCAAGTGATAGGCCACTAAGGAACCTAGCTATTGTGGTCTCCTCCTTTTCTCTAATGGATGCTCTCATCATGTAGAGTTCCATTTTTTGCCTATACTCTTTCACACTCATGTTCTTTTGTTGGAGTCTTTGGAGCTTGTCCATCAACTCCCTATGGTAGTAGGAAGGTATGTGGCGGCGTCTTAGGGCTCCCCTAAGGTCATTCCAATATGTAATGGGAGGTTCCCTATGAAGACGCCTTTCTCTTTCGAGAGAGGTCCACCAATACATGGCGTTCCCTTGGAAGCTAAGGGTGGCTAGGGGTACCTTACGTTCTTCATTCACCCTATGGCAAGCAAAGAGTTGTTCTACCTTCATCTCCCAATCTAGGTAGATTTCTACGTTCTCCTTACCATAAAAGTAAGGTAGGTCTACTCTAGTTTCCCTTGACCCCTCTTGCTCCCTTTGCCTATTTCTTCTAGGGGGTGGTTGGTAATAGTCATTAATTCTAAGGCTCCCCTCCTCTATAGACTCATTACTCCTAGATGCATGAGTATGAGTTTTTTTTTTATTTTTGTGATTTTTGTGATTTCTCTTCTTGGGCTTTAGCCAATTCATTAATCTTATTCTCATTCTCCGATTGTCTAAAAGAAATTAATTGCACAGCTTGTGAAACTTCTTTCAAAACAGTTTTAATAGATTTTACTTCACTTTCAATAGACTTTGGAGAGTGAGGAGAATAAGACATGGCTAAAACTTTGTGTATACAAATGTTTTACCTTGAGAAAATTTAGGAAAGTCAAAGAAGGTAGTTTTCCAGGTAAGAGAGGTGAGTCACAGAGGACTACTTAAGTACCAAGCCTTTGCCTTAGCCAAAAACTATCCCTCAATGTCTTTACACAAAGCTTTCTCTTAGTAAATCACTTAGATCACAATTAAGTTGAGAAAACAAATGCAAGAAAACAATGTATGCTAACTAATTAACAAAGCTTAACAAAACAACCACACATACAAAGCGTTACTAATTAAGTAATAGAAAAGCAACTAAAAACAATTAACAATTGCTAATTAAAGAGTTCTACACTAGTCGGCCCTAGGTGAGGCTTCTTGGACACTTGGAGCCCTTGAAGACACACTCACCGTCTAATAACGTAATTAAGAGGTAATTAACACAAAAATAAGTTGCAAAGAATTTAAGAAAACTCCCTTTGTTGATCTCTTTTTGCTAATGGCACTTCCTTGTTGTCTTTGCTTGTTGGCCCTCCAAGTGTTTGTGGTGTTTTCAAGAAAGCTTGATTTTGCCTTGGCTTTGTTTCCCCTTAGAATGAAGGTCTTAATTCTCCAATTTCAACACCTATCAAAAGACTAGACCTTACCCAAGTCAAGTTTCCATTCAATTAAGCACCAAAGGAGAATAAATTCCAGCACCAAATTAGAGATCAAAGAACAAAAACAAGAAACAAATTAATTGAATAAAACAGTACCACCAAAAGGAGTTAGATTATGACAACTAGAAAGATGTCCAAGAAATATTAAGCAAGCAAATAAAATGTACTCAAATAAAGGTAGGCACACAAAAGAATTCCTAAGAATGGTACTAGATTAGATTACAAAATAAAAAAACAGCACCACTGGAAAATTGTTGTGGACCAGAAATGTGTTTTTCCCCAATTTATGTTGAGCTGTGCTTTTTAGATTTGATTCTGAAATTTGATATGCAATATATTCAAGATCTTAGCTAAATTATGGCGTTGGAATCACTCAAAACGCATGAACCATTTTTTTTTAATAAATTTTTCAATTTCAGTGTTCAGTTACGCCAGCTGTAGCGCCTCACATTTTGCACACTGATTTTAAAATATTTCATTTTTTCTCTGTTGACTCTTTTGAGCTAATTCTTTTTTTGTCTTTTCTATAACACTCTAATCTTGCATATTCCAGAGAATCAAAATTTTCCTATGAGTGAAAATATTTTTCTGGAACGAAACAGCCAGCACAGAGAAAGTAAAACAGGGGATTCTAGAAAACTGGAAACAAAAACAGCAAGATACCAAAATTTAAACACAATGTAAATAAGAGGAATTTGTGTAAGATCTAAATACAAATATGAACTCAAACTAAAATGAAAAGGCACCAAAAGATCAAATGAACAGCAGATTCAAAGCAATTATATATACCCAAAATCAAGAAACAATCAAGCCAATCAGAGGACTACTATGAATTGATGACATTGTGGATGAACATGACTTGACAAAACATATATGGATTCAGAAATTAAAGACTCAAAGAGCATAATATGAACCAAAATAAAAGTGCAATAAAGACTCAAAAACCTAAAAGAAAACAGCAACTCAAAGGTGTGTGGAATCCTATCACAATTTGCACAAGAATTGTTCAAGATCAATTGAACAAAGTGCACCGGTTCGATCTTCCAAATAACACACCAAAACAAATTAAAATGTAAAAAACAGCAAGACAATTATGGAAATAAGATAAACAACATGAAATAAAGAAGAACTAAAAATGAAAAGACCAAGAACAACTCATCTTTGAAGAACCTATGCTCTGATACCAAATGATGGCAAATTCATGAAGTTTTTCTTAGAATCATGTAAGGGATGGTGTGGAAGCCATGGATGTGTGTGTGCAAGATCCTCCTAAGAGCTATGGTGATCTTGAAGGTGCATGGTATGTATGGAAGTTGGGAGTTCGGCCAGCCCAAGGAAATGTGAAGGATGTGAAGATTAGAGCCTAGAATCTAGGTAGAAGCAAAGCTTGGCACAAAAATAGCAGCATAACTTTAGTCACAATAATCTTGCAAAATACAAGAGATGGCCTTCCTATTTACAAGGTATAGGGTCGTGAAAGCTAAGCTAATTCCTAATGAAATGAGAGCCAAATGAAATGCAAAATGACAAGGCACATGGCACATGCTCATGACCGGCCAAGTAAGAAGAGTTTCTAGAATGTTCACTCTCTTATGCTTTCTAGCACTACTCTAATTACTAAGCACCCCTAATGGGCCTCCATGTAACATGTACAAGGCTTTCTCTCTTCCATCCTTGGCTTCATCCAATTAGGCGTGAATGTGCTTAGCCATTGACCTTGTAATAGGGCCTAGACGGTCTAGGTCTCCTCCTAGACGCTCCATGTGTAGCCTTCCCTCATCACGTCCTAGACGCTCCTTCCTTGAGTCTAGACGCTCATCACGGTCTAGCTTTGGGTCTTGGCTTCCATGGTGAGATGTGCTTGGCCCTCCTCCATCAAAACTTGAGTAGAGTTTCTCTACATTTAATTTCCAATTCTGAATTTTACAAAGGCAAGCACCTTATTTATAGCCTAAGAAGTGCTGAAATGAGAAGCTAAATCAAATTCAAATTCCCCCCTAAATGACACTAAAATGGCGCCAACTAGAGCATGGGCAAGGTGTGACTTCCTTCCTAGTTTTGGCACCTCCTATATGACACCTACACCCCCTACTTAAGTCACGTGGACAATGTGACTCTCTCTAATACATTCACACCTTTTTATTTAATATCCGCACCCCTACTGATGGAGGAGGGCCAAACACATCTCACCATGGAAGCCAAGACCCAAAGCTAGACCGTGATGAGCGTCTAGACTCAAGGAAGGAGCGTTTAGGACGTGATAAGGGAAGGCTACACATGGAGCGTCTAGGAGGAGACCTAGACCGTCTAGGCCCTATTACAAGGTCAATGGCTAAGCACATTAACGCCCAATTGGATGAAGCCACGGATGGAAGAGAGAAAGCCTTGTACATGTTACATGGAGGCCCATTAGGGATGCTTAGTAATTAGAGTAGTGCTAGAAAGCATAAATGAGTGAATATTCTAGAAGATTGTTTTACTTGGACGGTCATGAGCACATGTGCCTTATCATTTTGCATTTCATTTTGCTCTCATTTCATTTAGACTTAGCTTAGCTTTCACGGCCCTATAGCCTATAAAAGGGAAGACCATCTCTTGTATTTTTCAAGATTATTGTGAGTAAAGTTATGCTGCCCATATTGTGCCAAGCTTTGCTTCTACCTAGATTCTAGGCTCTAATCTTCACATCTTTCACCTCTCATTGGGCTGGCCGAACCTCCCACTTCCATACACACCATGCACCTTCAAGATCACCATAGCTCTTAGGAGGATCTTGCACATACACATCCATGGCTTCCGCACCATCTTTCACATGATTCTAAGAAGAACTTCATGAATTTGCCTTCATTTGGTATCATGAGCATGGGTTCTTCAAAGATGAGTTGTTCTTGGTCTTTTCATTTTTAGTTCTTCTTTATTTCATGTTGTTCATCTTGTTTCCATAATTGTCTTGCTGTTTTTTAAATTTAAATTTGTTTTGGTGTGTTATTTGGAAGATCCAACCGGTGCACTTTGTTCAATTGATCTTGAACAATCCTTGTGCAAATTGTGATAGGATTCCATACACCTTTGAGTTGCTGTTTTCTTTTAGGAATTTGAGTCTTTATTGCACTTTTATTTGGTTCATATTATGCTCTTTGAGTCTTTAATTTCTGAATCCATATATGTTTTGTCAAGTCATGTTCATCCACAATGTCATCAATTTATAGTAGTCCTTTGTTTGGCTTGATTGTTTCTTGATTTTGGGTATCTATATTTGCTTTGAATCTGCTGTTCTTCAGATCTTTTGGTGCCTTTTAATTTTAGTTTGAGTTCATATTTGTGTTTAGATCTTACACAAATTCCTTTTCTTAATTCCATTATGTTTAAATTTTGGTATTTTGCTGTTTTTTTCCAGTTTTTTCAGAATCCCTGTTTCACATTCTCTGTGCTGGCTGTTTTGTTCCAGAAAAATATTTTCACTCATAGAAAAATTTTGATTCTCTGGAATATGCAAGATTAGAGTGTTATAGAAAAGACAAAAAAAAAAGAATTAGCTCAAAAGAGTCAACAGAAAAAAAATGATAAATATTTTAAAATAAGTGTGCAAATCTGGGCGCTACAGCTGGCGTAACTGAACACTGAAATTGAAAAATTTATTAAAAAAAAATGGTTCATGCGTTTTGAGTGATTCCAACGTCAGATTTTAGCTAAGATCTTGAATATCTTGCATATCAAATTTCAGAATCAAATCTAAAAAGCACAGCTCAGCATAAATTGGGGAAAAACACGTTTCTGGCCCACAACAATTTTTCAGTGGTGCTGTTTTTTATTTTGTAATCTAATTCTAGTGCTATTCTTAGGATTCAATTTGTGTGCCTACCTTATTTGAGTACCTTTATTTGCTTGTTTAATATTCTTGGAACTCTTTCTAGTTGTCACAATCTAACTCCAATTGTGTGGTACTGTTTTCTTCAATTAATTTGTTTCTTGCTTTTATTCTTTGACCTCTAAATTTGGTGCTGGAATTTATTCTCTTTTGGTGCTTAATTGAGTGGAAATTTGACTTGGGTAAGGTCTAGTCTTCTTGATAGGTGCTGGAATTAGAGAATTAAGACCTTCATTCTAAGGGGAACAAAGACAAAGGCAGAATCAAACACTTATAAAAACATCACAAACACTTGGAGGGCCCAACAAACCAAGACAACCAAGGAAGTGCCAATAGCAAAAAGAGGATCAACAAAGGGAGTTTCTTTAATTTCTTGACAACTTAGTTTGTGTTAATTATTTCTTTAATTACGTGATTAGACGGTGAGTGTGTCTTCAAGGGCTCCAAATGTCCAAGAAGCCTCACCTAGGGCTGACTAGTGTAGAGTTTTTAATTAGCAATTGTTGATTTTTTTTTTTAATTACATTGCTTGCTTAATTAGTGACGCTTTGTATGTGTGGTTGTTTTGTTAAGCTTTTCTAAAACCGTCTAGATTTGTTAGTTAGTTAGCTTACATTATTTTCTTGCATTTGTTTTCTCAACTTAATTGTGTTCTAAGTGGTTTACTAAGAGAAAGCTTTGTGTGAAGACATTGAGGGATAGTTTTTGGCCAAGGCAAAGGCTTGGTAATTAAGTAGTCCTCTGTGACTCACCTCCCTTACCTGGAAAACTACCTTCTTTGACTTTCCTAAATTTTCTCAAGGTAAAACACTTGTATACACAAAACTTTAGCCATGTCTTCTTCTCCTCACTCTCCAAAGTCTATTGAAAGTGAAGTAAAATCTATTAAAACTCTTTTGAAAGAAGTTTCACAAGTTGTGCAAATGATTTCTTTTAGACAATTGGAGAATGAGACTAAGATTAATGAGTTGGCTAGAGCCCAAGAAGAGAAATCACAAAAATAAAAATAAAAACTCATACTCATGCATCTAGGAGTAATGAGTCTCTAGGGGAGGGAGCCTTAGAATTAATGACTATTACCATCCACCCCCTAGAAAGAATAGGCAAAGGGAGCAAGAGGGGCCAAGGGAAACTAGAGTAGACCTACCTCACTTCCATGGTAAAGAGAATGTAGAAACCTACCTAGATTGGGAGATGGAAGTAGAACAACTCTTTGCTTGCCATAGGGTGAGTGAAGAACGTAAGGTACCCCTTAGCCACACTTAGCTTCCAAGGGAACGCCATGTATTGGTGGACCTCTCTCGAAAGAGAAAGGCGTCTTCATAGGGAACCTCCCATTACATATTGGAATGACCTTAGGGGAGCCCTAAGACGCCGCCACATACCTTCCTACTATCATAGGGAGTTGATGGACAAGCTCCAAAGACTCCAACAAAAAAAATGAGTGTGGAAGAGTATAGACAGAAAATGGAGCTCTATATGTTGAACAACAAAACTTGCGCAAAACTTCAAGTCAAAGGGTGAGTTCCTACTCTAACTTTTACCCCAAGAAAGAGTTTAGAAGGGAGGGTAGCACATCAAAAGAACCTACCAAACCCTTAATCAAAGACACCTCCACCCCACCCATCCGAGCTAGAAATGTTAAGTGTTTCAAGTGTTATGGTAGAGGACATGTGCAAGCACAATGTCCAAACCAAAGGACTTTGTTTCTTAAGGGTGTAGATGAATACACTAGTGGCGAGGATGAGCCTAGTGAGAGAGAGGAGGGGGGAGAGGATGAAAGGGTAGCTCCATTAGAGGGAGAATTGCTTATGATTAGGAGAACCCTCAACAACCACCATAGCACATCCATGGAAACACAAAGAGAGAACATATTTCATACAAGATGCAATGTTTTAGAAAACATATGTTCCCTCATTGTGGATAGTGGATCTAGTTGTAATTGTTGTAGTGCTAAAATGGTGGAAAAGCTTAATACAAGTGGTTCCTCATCCAAAACCTTACAAACTTCAATGGCTTAATGAAAATGGGGAACTAAATGTAGACAAGCGAGTGGAAATAAAGTTTTCCATAGGGAACTACAAAGACAAAGTTTTATGTGATGTAGTGCCTATGGAAGCTTGTCACATCTTATTAGGGAGACCATGGCAATTTGACAAGAAAACCTTGCATGATGGTCTCACTAACGAGATTTCCTTCACCCACAAACATAAGAAATTTGTACTTAGTCCTTTACCACATTCTCAAGTGGTGAAAGACCAAATACAAATGAAGCATAAGAAGGATGAAGAAAACAAAAAAAAAAAGAGCGCTAGAAAAAGAGAAAATCCTTAGGGATAAGAAGGCGTGGGAGAAGAGTGTTCCTTCCCACAAGGTTGCTCAACAAGAAAAACCTTTTGAAAACGGTTTAGAAAATTTGCTTCTTGTTGAACACCAAGCCTTATCTTTTGTAAAGGAGCACTTACATGCACTGTCACAAGTAGTGAACTTATGAATCTACCTCCTCCAATAGAAAATCTTTTAAGTGAATTTGAAGATATATTCTCTAATGAGGAGCCTATTGGACTCCCTCCCATTAGAGGTATAGCACATCAAATTGACTTCATTCCGGGGGCAAGCCTACCAAATAGGCCCGCTTATAGAACAAATCCCGAGGAAACCAAGGAGATAGAATCACAAGTTCAAGACTTGTTGGAGAAGGGTTGGGTTCAAGAGAGCCTAAGTCCTTGTGCTGTACCTGTCTTGTTGGTGCCCAAAAAGGATGGAAAATGACTCATGTGTTGTGATTGTCGAGCAATCAACAACATCACCATCAAGTATAGGCATCCAATCCCAAGGCTTGATGAATTACATGGTTCAACCATATTCTCCAAAATTGACCTTAAAAGTGGATATCACCAAATTCGAATCAAAGAGGGAGATGAGTGGAAAACCGCTTTTAAGACCAAATTTGGATTATATGAGTGGTTGGTGATGCCCTTTGGGCTCACTAATGCCCCAAGTACATTCATAAGGCTTATGAATCACACCTTGAGAGATTGCATAGGTAAATATGTAGTAGTTTATTTTGATGATATCCTAGTGTATAGTAAAACCCTAGAAGACCATCTAAGTCACCTTAGGGAAGTTCTTCTAGTGCTTAGGAAAAATAGCCTTTTTGCCAATAGGGATAAGTGTACCTTTTGTGTAGATAGTGTAGTTTTCTTAGGTTTTATTGTCAACAAAAGGGGGGTGCATGTAAACCCCGAGAAAATCAAAGCCATCCGAGAGTGGCCCACTCCACAAAATGTAAGTGATGTAAGAAGTTTTCATGGGTTAGCTAGCTTTTATAGAAGGTTTGTGCCTAATTTTTCTAGTCTAGCTTCTCATTTGAATGAACTTCTTAAAAAAGATGTTGCATTTTGTTGGAATGAAAAGCATGAGCAAGCCTTCCAAAGGCTAAAGGCTCAACTCACCAATGCACCAATTCTATCTCTCCCAAATTTTTCCAAAACTTTTGAGATAGAATGTGATGCATCAGGGGTAGGCATAGGTGCGATATTGTTGCAAGGTGGACACCCCATTGCATATTTTAGTGAAAAACTCCATGGTGCCACCCTCAACTATCCCACCTATGACAAAGAGCTCTATGCACTTGTGCGAGCCCTAAAGACTTGGGAACACTATCTTGTGTCCAAAGAATTTGTCATCCATAGTGATCACGAGTCTTTAAAATATTTAAAGGGCCAACACAAGCTCAACAAGAGACATGCTAAATGGATGAAATTTCTTGAACAATTTCCTTATGTAATCAAATACAAGAAAGGAAGCACCAATATAGTGGCCGATGCTCTTTCAAGGCGGCATACACTCTTTTAAAAATTGGGTGCCCAAATTCTTGGATTTGATCACATAAGAGAGCTTTATCAAGAAGATCAAGAACTCTCATCCATCTATGCCCAATGTCAACATAGAGCGCAAGGAGGACACTATGTCATTAGTAGTCAATAGATCTCTTGGGACTATGCTTAGGGCTATCATGAAGGGCAACCATAAATCTTGGGATGAGTATCTTCCCCACATTGAATTTGCTTACAATCGAGTAGTTCACAAAACTACTAATGCTTCTCCTTTTGAAGTAGTATATGGTTTTAATACTCTCACACCATGGATTTGTTGCCTCTTCCTAATCCACAAGAATTTGTGCATAAGGAAGGAGTAATCAAAGCCGACTTTGTGAAGAAAATGCATGAGAAGATTAAACTCCAAATACAACAACAAAATGAGAAGTATACAAAATACAACAATAAAGGGAAGAAAGAAATAATTTTTGAGGAAGGAGACTTAGTTTGGCTTCACCTTCGCAAAGATAGATTTCCAACTCAAAGGAAGTCCAAACTAAGTCCCCGAGGTGATGGACCCTTTCAAGTCCTCAAGCGAGTCAATAACAATGCATATAAATTGGACCTACCTCTTGAATATGGAGTACATGACACTTTTAATGTAATTGATCTTTCTCCATTTGTAGGTACCAATGACGATGACGAGCTGGATTTGAGGACAAATCCTTTCCAGGGGGGAGGGGATGATGGAGGAGGGCCAAGCACATCTCACCATGGAAGCCAAGACCCAAAGCTAGACAGTGATGAGCGTCTAGACTCAAGGAAGGAGCGTCTAGGACGTGATAAGGGAAGGCTACACATGGAGCGTCTAGGAGGAGACCTAGACCGTCTAGGCCCTATTACAAGGTCAATGGCTAAGCACATTCACGCCCAATTGGATGAAGCCACGGATGGAAGAGAGAAAGCCTTGTACATGTTACATGGAGGCCCATTAGGGGTGCTTAGTAATTAGAGTAGTGCTAGAAAGCATAAATGAGTGAATATTCTAGAAGATTGTTTTACTTGGACGGTCATGAGCACATGTGCCATGTGCCTTGTCATTTTGCATTTCATTTTGCTATCATTTCATTTAGACTTAGCTTAGCTTTCACGACCCTATAGCCTATAAAAGGGAAAGTCATCTCTTGTATTTTTCAAGATTATTGTGAGTAAAGTTATGTTGCCCATATTGTGCCAAGTTTTGCTTCTACCTAGATTCTAGGCTCTAATCTTCACATCCTTCACCTCTCATTGGGCTGGCCGAACCTCCCACTTCCATACACACCATGCACTTTTTGATCACCATAGCTCTTAGGAGGATCTTGCACATACACATTCATGGCTTCCGCACCATCTTTCACATGATTCTAAGAAGAACTTCATGAATTTGTCATCACCTTCTCTATACAATAGAAATAAGAAGAGTCATCTTTTGATACTCTTGTCCCAAAGCTCTTGCCATGCTCCTAGTGATTCTTTGGGCTTGGGCCCCATCTTGGGCGTCCTCTACTTGGTTTCCATCATACTCCCCGGGTTGGAGAGAATTCGTCCACGAATTTGGAAAACCTGCATCAAAAGGAGTTAGATCAGTAACATTGAAAGAATTACTACCAAGATAAGTATTAGGCATATTTAACTCATAGGAATTATCATTAATCCTCTTGGTGATTTGGGAAGGGCCATCACCACGAGGCATAAGTTTGGACTTCCTTAGAGAAGGAAATATATCCTTTCTCAAATGAAGCCAAACCCAATCGCCGGGCTCAAAGATTAGTGCCTTGCGTCTTTGGTTGGCAGTTTCAGCATACTTACCAACTTTCTTCTCAATTTGTAACTTGATGTGGGTATTCAAGTCTTTGATAAAAGAAGCCTTTTCAAAACCGTTCTTGCATAAAACCTCATCAAGTATAGGAATGGGAAGAAGATCTAGAGGTGTGAGGGGATTAAACCCATAAACAACCTCAAAAGGAGAATGGGTACTAGTGGAATTTACTACCCTATTATAAGCAAACTCAACATGAGGTAGTAAATCCTCCCAAACCCTTGGATTCCCGGAAATAAAGCATCTCAACATTTGACCCAAAGTTCTATTAACCACTTCAGTTTGACCATCAGTTTGAGGGTGGCAAGTAGTAGAAAAAAGAAGTTTTGTGCCAAGTTTCCCTCATAAGGTCCTCCAAAAGTGACTTAAGAACTTGGAATCCCTATCGGATACTATACTTCTAGGAAGTCCATGTAAACGAACTACTTCCTTAAAGAAGAGATTTGCAATATGGCATGCATCATCCACTTTGTGGCATGGAATAAAATGAGACATTTTAGAAAAACGGTCCACCACCACAAAGATGGAATCCTTACCCTTCAATGTCTTGGGAAGTCCTAAGATGAAATCCATAGAAATATCAACCCAAGGCATTGTAGGGATAGGAAGAGGGGTATATAAACCATGGGGTTGGACTTTAGATTTAGCTTTCTTACATACTATACATTTATCACAGAAGCTATGTACGGATTTGCGCATGTGAGGCCAAAAGAAATGTTCATGCAATGTTTCTAAAGTCTTAGCTACCCCAAAATGTCCCATAAGCCCACCCTCATGAGCCTCTCTAACAAGAGATTGTCTTATGGATCCTTGGAAAACACAGTCTTTTTCCTTTAAAAAGAAAACCATTATGTAAGAAAAAGTCTTTGTGACCTCCCTTGGAACACTCTTGATAGATTAGAGAAAAATCTAGGTCATCATGATAAAGTTCCTTTATGTGATCAAATCCTAAATATTGAACATTCAAAACATTTAACAAGGTATATCTTCTTGAAAGAGCATCGGTGACCACATTAATTTTACCTTGTTTATGTTTGATCACATAAGGAAATTGTTCAATAAACTCCACCCACTTAGCATGTCTCTTATTAAGCTTGCTTTGGCTTTTCAAATATTTAAGGGACTCATGATCACTATGGATCACAAATTCCTTTGGAAAAAGATAATGTTGCCAATTTTGCAAAACTCGAACAAGAACATAAAGTTCTCTATCATAAGTGGAGTAATTGATATGACTCCCTTTGAGTTTCTCACTAATATAAGCTATTGGGTGTTCTTCTTGAAGGAGAACAGCCCCAATGCCTATATTAGAGGCATCACATTCTACTTCAAATGTCTTAGCAAAGTTAGGAAAGGCTAGAATGGGGGGTCTTAAAAACCACATCCTTCTTTACTATGACATTTAAAGGTGCGGCAATTGTACTAAAGTCTTTCACAAACCGCCTATAAAAACTAGCAAGTCCATGAAAGCTTCGTACTTCATTAACATTGGTGGGTGTAGGCCAATGTTGAATTGCTGCAACTTTTGTTTGATCTACATGCACCCCTTTATGACTAACCACAAACCCTAGGAAGTCTATATGATCTATGCAAAGAAACATTTAGCATGATTAGCATATAACTTCTCCTTCCTAAGAGTTTCTAAGACTTGTCTAACATGTGACTCATGATCTTCTAAAGACAAGATATATATAAGAATATCATCAAAGTAAACCACAACAAACTTGCCAATGAATGCTCTTAATACATGATGCATGAGTCGCATGAAGGTACTAGGAGCATTAGTCAAGCCAAAAGGCATGACTAACCACTCATATAAACCAAATTTGGTCTTAAAAGCGGTTTTCCATTCATCACCATGTTTAATTCGAATTTGATTGTAACCACTCTTAAGATCAATTTTGGAAAATATTTTAGACCCATGTAATTCATCCAACAAGTCATCTAACATAGGAATGGGATGCCTATATTTGATGGTAATGTTATTTATAGCGCGACAATCCGTACACATCCTCCATGTCCCATCTTTTTTTGGGACAAGTATGACAGGCATAGCACATGGGCTCATGCTATCTTGTACCCACCCCTTAGCTAATAAATCCTCAACTTGTTGTTGAATCTCTTTGGCCTCTTGGGGATTGGTCCTATATGCAGGGCGATTTGGTAAAGAAATCCCGGGCATGAAGTCTATTTGGTGTTCAATCCCTCTTATAGAGGTGGTAAGCCTTTAGGAGGATCTTGAAACACATCTTCGTATTCCTTTACCAAATTGTCCAAACATGTGGGACTATCCTTAACCGACTCACATTCAATAGTCCTAGGAATAGCTAAAAAAATAGGCTTTTGAGTAACTATTACCTTTTTAACTTGTTGTGTGGATATGAGAAGGCTTCTCTTGGAACTTTTTTTATCATTTTCTTTCTCTCTCTTTTCTCTCATTTTGACTTATTCCTTATGTACCTCCTTTGGAGAGAGAGACTTAAGAATGACTGATGGCATTTTCATGAAGGTCTTCTTGAATCATGTGATAAAAAGTGGTGCGGAAGCTATGAAGGTGTGTGAGCAAGATCCTCCTAAGAGTGGTGTTGATCTTGAAGGTGCATGATATGTATGAAGCTAGGGAGGTTCGACCAACCCAAGGAGAGGTGAAGGAGATGAAGTTTAGAGCCTAGAATTCTAGGGAGAAGCAAAGCTTGGCACAAAATGGCAGCATAACTTTACTCACAATAAACTTGAAAATACAAGGTGTAGGCTCCTCCTTTTATAGGCTAAGGAGGACCATAATGCAACCCTAATGCTAGCCAAATGAAATGTAAATGTGAAGCACATGGGTGCACATGGCACATGGGTGCACAAATGAGCACATGGGGAGGGGTGTGTCTAGTTTTTATGCTCACCCCCTCCATGGGCTTTCTAGACCGGCCTTGGTAAATTTAGAGGTTTTTTTAGAAACTCTAAGTTTACCTAGGTTGGTGTTTTAGGTGCCAAAATTAATTCTAAGAAAATTACAAATAAAGTTCCTATGCTAATTTTGACAAGAAATTAAAGTCTACTCTACACTAGAGTTTATGGCATTTGAACATGTAAAAGAACGTCTTCTTGGATCCTCTTGGCCATAACTCTTTGGTTGGCCCAAATCTACCCTTTGGTGGGCTTGCATGTGGGCTTGTGCTTGGGCCTCTTCCATCAATGACTTTGTGCCCATGGAAGTTAAAATAAATTTTGTTGATAAAGCCATAATGAAAAACTTTTCTATCAAATTGCCATGGCCTACCTAAAAGAATATGAGTAGCTTCCATTGGGAAAACATCACACAAGACCTCATCTTTGTATTTACCAATAGAAAAAGTAATGAGGACTTGCGTGTTAACAACAATCTCACCTACCTCACTTAACCATTGTAACTTGTAGGGCTTGGCATGAGAGATGGTAAGTAATCCAAGTTTGTCTACCACTCTTGTGCTTGCCACATTAGCACAGCTCCCCTCATCTACAATCAAAGAGCATACCCTATCATTAATAAGACACCTTGAATGAAAAATATTTTCTCTTTGAGTTTCATCAAAAGGTTTTAAAACTTGTCCAAGCATGCGTCTTATTACTAATAGGCCACCTTCATGTGGGCTTTCACTCTCACTCTCACTTGGGGATCTAGAAGGTGAGGAATGTCTAGAAGATTCAGACTCATGCTCACTACCCTCTACCCTATCATGCATATACATATTTCGTTTAGAAGGGCAATTAGAAGCAATATGTCCATAGCTTAAGCATTTAAAACACTTCTTACTACACGATTTAGTTGGTGATTTAGGCCTAGAAGTGGAAGTGGAAGGTTTAGAATCTCTAGGTTTGAAAGTAGAGTCCTTAGAAGGGATATTTGAAAAAGAACTATTTTTATTTTTCCAAGAAGAGTGGTAGTAGCTATCTTTAGAAGAATTTTTGAAAGCATTTTTCCTTGCAAGTTGATTTTCAATTTTACTAGCAAGGTGAACTACATTTTCCAATGAAGAATATTCTTGTAGCTTTACCACGTCTTGAATGTCCATTCGAAGGCCACTCACAAACCTAGCTATCTTAGCTTCCTCACTCTCATCCATATGAACCCTAATTAAAAGCGTGTCTAGTTGTTTAAAGTAATCATCCACACTTAGCGTGCCTTGATGAAACCGTTGGAGTTTCAACAATAGGTATTTCCTAAAGTGTGGGGGTACGAATCTAGCACGTAAACAAGCTTTTAAATCGTCCCAAGAGACCACGGGCGGTCTCTTGTGTAGGTCAATGTCCATGAGATATTGATGCCACCATTGCATGGCATAGTCTAAGAATTCTAAGGATGGTAATCTAACCCTATGCTCATCTCTAACCCCATTTACATCAAATATTTGCTCAACCTTAGCCTCCCACCCTAGGTACACATTATGATCACTTTCACCACTAAAGCTAGGGAGTTTTACATTAGGTGAATAAGGGCCAGCCACATGTTGGCGCCTCTCTTCATGGTGATGGTGCCTTGGCCGTGCATTTTTTTCATAATATCCATGAGAAGAATGAGAATTCCTTGAAGAATGCCGAAGAGGAGGATGATGTCTTCTCTCCCGGTTTTGATGGACTTCTTCACGGCTTAACTCCAAGCTTTGGAGCCTTGCCTCCATTTGTCTTATCACATCAAGATATTGAGCATTTGATTGTCTAGCATTCTTTAAATCTTCAAAGAGAGCTCCTTTTGAGGTGAGCAAGGTTTGGAGGATTCTCCACTAGAAAAATTAGCCATGATCAAAAGGTACAAAAACGGAAACAAACAATTAAAGAAACTTGTTAGCAAAATAAAGTGAGATGTAGGTTGCTGGAAAAATGTCAAAAGAAAGTGCTCAAACCACTCCAAGAAAGTGTTCTGTCCTTAACCAAGCCTTTCTTGTGGATTGGAGGATCTTCAAATGAAAAATGTCAAAGCAAACCACACTCACTTAAGAACAAGTCTCCACAAAACGTAGAAGAACAAAAAGACAAGCAAGAAAAGCTAAACCAAAACAGAATGCAATATATGACAAAACTGGAAAAGACTATGAATTAAAAGACAAGCAAGAAAAGTAAGGAACTCAATGAAAAAGAAGGCACACAAAAGAGTCCTAAAGAAAAGCACTAGAGTAGATGAAGAAAACAAAAAACAGAGCTATTGGAAATTTTTTTATGCAAACTATGCTTGATGTTCACTGATTTAACTGGAACGATATAAAGCGAATTGGATTATGAAATTTTAACCACAGAAAGTTCAAGATCTTAGCTCAACAATGGCACTGGAATGACTCAAAAACAGTAAGTCAATTAATTGAGATAAATTTTCTAAAATCGCTGCCAGATTACCGTATTTTTTTTTCGGCAGAATTGCACACTTTTTGTATTTTATTTATCATTTTTTTGTACTTTGAATTTTGAAGTACTTCTTTTTTCTACTTTTTTATAACACTTTAAAGAACACAAATCCATAATTTCAAAAATTTCCAGTGAGTAAATCAATTGCAATAAATCGAAACAGTAAGCACGTTTTCAGAAAAACAGAGGAATCCGAACAGGAATGAAAAACAGAATTAAGAACTAGCAAAGACATAATGGAAATTATGTATAAGAACTTGTATAGGTCTAAAATACAAGTATGAATTCAATACTAAAACAAAAAATGCACAAAGGATCAAGAATTAAACTCAAACTGTATTACACCAAAGCAAGAAAAAATAAATGCAATAAAAGTACTACAAGAAGTGATGACAATCTTGGAAAAAACATGACTATGACAAAACTTGTATGGATTCAAAAAGGAAAAGACACAAACACATGATAGGCACAATTAAGAAAACAGCAATAAAACTCAAATTAAGCCTAAAAACAGAATTACTAATCACAAAACAGATTCAAAGTGTCCAGCAACTCAAAAAAAAATTTGCACATAACCATAGCTCTAGATACCACATGATATGAGTTGAATTGAACATAGACACTTTAAAACTTTTGAATACAACATTATATGAGAAAATTAACAACAATTTAAGGATCAAGGAGTGCTTAAAAACAAAGGAAACGAAATTAAAACCACAAGACAACAAGCTGAAAACAGAAATGGAAACAAGGCAGCTTAAGGAGTCATCAATGGAGTCATAGCCTTCCAAAATGATGATCCAAACTCAATAAGAGTGTTATTTCCTTGTACACTTCCATGGAACAAGATAAAGGCGCAATTGAAAACAGAAACACAAGAACACCGAACAGAAATTGAAGAACAAGCTAAGAAATACAAAACCAAACGGTGAAAAGGATGAAGATCACTAAAACAAACCAAACTACCGATTGAAATTGCAAAAGATGAAAGAATCAACACTTATTGGATGAAGCTTGCTGGATTGAGAATTTGGAACTGCATCACGCCACTTGGAGTCTTGTTCCAAGATAACTGAAAGGTTGCCGCCACTTGAAGCTCTCCATTGGCACACAAGATAAGGCAAGGGAAGAAGGAGACAACAAAACTCACAATTTCTCTCTAAACTTGAGTAGAGTTTCTCTACATTTAATTTCCAATTCTGAATTTTACAAAGGCAAGCACTTTATTTATAGCCTAAGAGGTGCTGAAATGAGAAGCTAAATCAAATTCAAATTTCCCCCTAAATGACACTAAAATGGCGCCAACTAGAGCATGAGGAAGGTGTGACTTCCTTCCTAGTTTTGGCACCTCCTTTTTTTTATCAGCAATAAAATAAATTAAATTAAGTAGGATACTTCAGGGGTATCCCAACCCGTATACATCAACCATATAGATAGTTCTCCATAGGACATGGAGATAGCAACCAGAATTGGCTTAACCTACATAAAACACCCAAACAACTAATGAACAACATCACTTAGTGCACACCTAAACCAAACAGTCCACTCCCTTAATAAGAGAGCAATTAGCACACAAAAGGTGCATCAATCATGACAATACCACCAAAGAGATGTGGTAGGACCAGAAGACAATAACCGTACCCTGAATTCTTTTCTTCATCTTTATAATAACAACAACCTGCCATCCCCTTACCATCATCCTTTTGTTCATTCTTTTCACATTAAAAACCGTAACAGCTTTGTATTTATGCCTCCAAACTTCACTCTTATTCCACTATTGTACAAGACATACATATGACTCCAGCACCTCCACACCGACTCCATCCAGCACCTACACCTACATCTTCTCCGTTTCCAGCAGCAAGCACGCCAAATCCTTATGTAAGCAACTGTTCACATCAAAACCAACCTACAACCTTACGATTGCAGTTGCAGCCTCAAGCACATACCATGACTGAGCACCACAAAGATACTACAAACTGGATTCAGGAATCTCAACTGCAACCTCCACACTCTACACCTACACCCCCTACTTAAGTCACATGGACAATGTGACTCTCTCTAATACATTTACACCTATTTATTTAATATCCGCTCCCCTACTCTATACAATAGAAATAAGAAGAGTCATCTTTTGATACTCTTGTCCCAAAGCTCTTGCCATGCTCCTAGTGATTCTTTGGGCTTGGGCGTCATGGGCTTGGGCGTCCTCTACTTGGTTTCCATCAATTTGTTTTCTTAAACCTTTTACCTCATCATACAAGGATTTTAAAAGAGGATTTTTCAAGATTCTAATAGAGCCAGAAGGAAGAGAGTATTTTTTTAATGGAGATTCTCCAAAGTTTCCTCTATATTGGACGAAAGATCCTTTGAAGTTTAACTCATGTCCTTGTCACTCAATGGATGTTGCTGACCGTCATATCATTGAGGTTTTTGGCCACCTCTTGTACCGGATTCCCACTCGCGCTTTGTTACAATTGTATACTTCAACAAGACCTCAAGAAGATCTTATTGGTATGTAGTTGTTTCACATTTTCTTGTTTTATAGCATGAGATTTTTAACTTTGCTAAATTTTTTATCGGTTTTCAGCATTGATGGCGGCTACGAATCCGAAAGCTCGATCGTACTTCACAAAACTTCTCAGCAAAGCGGGTGATGTTACCCCGCGCTTGAAAAACCACTCAAATCATCAGTAGCAAAAGAAGAACTCGAAATAGACATGTTACCTTTAAGAAACAAACGAAGCTTGAAACGTATTTGCTCTCAGAAAGCAACAAAACCATAATAGGTTGAGTGAAAGACCTATTTATAACCCAAAACAAACCCTAGAAACTAAAAAGTCACAACAACTTAAAACCGTTCAAAAATGCATCATCTAACGGTTAAAACAACATTCTCATGTCAAATCACTTACTCTAAGCAAAATAAATCACGAGAAACGAGGTATTTAATATAAAATCACATTTCAAAACTATTATATTATATTCAGACATAAATACTTTTCTTAAAACTTAAATAAATGTCTTTATGCCTCAGGGGCCAATGTATTGGTAGGCTAAAACCGAGAGCTAAATGTAAGAAATAACCCAAAGGTTATGAATAAAAGAATAAAACTAAAATATATATTATTATTATAACAAGGCCCAATTAGATAAAAGCCTGCGTTAGGGGGTGCATGAATAATAAAATGGTGTAGAAAGAAAGTCCAAAGGTAAAGTGTAAGCCCATTAAGAAAACTGTATAAATAGAAGGTCAACACAAGAGGTAAGTAAGAGTGATTTCTGTCTGATGAACATAAAACCATTTCTGACTTTGGCATCGGAGCGCCTTGCAGGTACACCCATCTGTGTCGAGGAAAAGCCGAGAGAGCACCCAGCCCGAGAAGAAGCCGAGAGCATCCAGTCTGAGTTGAAGTCGAGAGTATCCAGCCCCAGGAATAGGCGAGAGAGCCCAGCCCAAGAAGAAACCAAGAGTCCAACCCAAGAAGAAATCGAGAGAACCTGAGGAGTAACGTAGAAAAACCCAAGATCCGTAAAAGAAATTAGTCTTGTCAATCTATTCAAGTGTTCTTAGTCCTTGTTGTAAGAACAGTTCCAATTATAACACAATCCATTTGTCTAAATATCATGGTTGAATACAAAAGACATGTAATCTATTACTTCATACCCCAACATGTACTAAAATAAATGAGATATACTTATGTAAAATACTTGATATTCATATCCATAACTCATGATATATTGCCATCTATTTAAGTACATACTTGTCCAAATATATTATTATTATTAACAATAATGTTTGATTTGGAATATTAAGAATAACATTAGATAAACTATTTCATGGACTGTATTATCTTATATTTACTTATGTACAAATTATAATTGATATCTTACGTTTTTTACAATTATTGTTCTTGGGGAAAAGACTACAAATTAACTAAATCTCCAAGTCTTGTAAGAAAATTTCCATCAGCCATGTACCAAAGAAGCAAAGTTATTATCATTCTATGTTAGGACTACGAGAAAGGGGGAGTTAGTTAGTTAGTTAGAACAATGATGATTTGTTATTGTAATTAGTAGGGATCAAGGTTTACTTTTTTATTTTTTATCTGATTAATTTATTTTGTTGCCACAGAAACCCGAGGACATTCCAAGGGGTGAGGCTGGTGCTAATTATGTTGCTGAGTCAACTGGTGTCTTCACTGACAAGGACAACGTTGATGCTCACTTGAAAGTTGAAGGTTCACTCAGAGTTCTGATGGCCAATATTATTTTGTTGTTATTTGAATTTTAGATATTTTGATTTTATCTTGAATACTATTTACCTTATAATATATATCTAGGAAAATTATTGAGTAGTTTGAAATGAGTGTAATTTGGAATTTGGTTGCTATTAGGGTGGTGTCAAGAAGGATGTCTTTTGTGCCCCAAGCAAAGATGCACACATGTGTACTTTTTATTATATTTATAAATTTTTCATGTGAAAAAACAAACTATAGTTTTCTGACTCAGCTTTAGATTATATCTTCTAGGATTTTCATTGTAAGCTTAAGTTAGATAAGAATATAAGATTGCGAGATATACTTAAAATTAAAAGTGCAGTTACATATGTCATGTGTATCATAAAAAAAACAATGAATGAGGTGAGTGAGGGACAACCTTAAACAATTGTATTTAATTACATATAATAGTTGTTGTAAAAAACTTTCATCTTATATAACTACCTAATCAAACTTTTGGTCAAACTTTTGGTTATTTATTTTAGTTTGCCACCAAAACTACTATTACTCTCCTACAAATTGATAACATGATCAGGCTAGTCAAGGAAGAAATTCAAAATAAAAATTCAAGTGTATTGAATTTAGGAGGCATCTACTTCTCAGATATTAAAAAAGGGAGGATTTTGTAAGTTGTGTTAGTGTGCATATGAAAAGGGTGTCTACATTTTATCTGCAATGCCCTCGTTATTAAAGAGAAACTATTATTGTTTTTAATAAAGTAGTGTTTATTGTATTTAACTATAACTAACATTTTATCTTCCTACAATTTTAGGCTCACATTTTTTATCATGCATTGGTGATAGACTTCTGCTACTGCTATACTAAAACTAGGGTTATCAAAAAAAAAAACTTCTGCCTTCATTCATATTGCTTAGTCCTTATATACGGACTTAAGGGCCATGGGCCTTACAATTCTTAAAATAAAAGCAACAGTTGAAACTCAAAAACAACATACTAAATAAAATGGCAGAACAAAAAGGCATGAGCTTAATCCAATATAAAATCTTTCATCCATTTGGGTTGTTTTTTGGGCCTTGTGCTTGTGTAATTACTCATTCTAACATTATTGTCCGGCTCAGAAAGCACTTTGTCCTCAAAGTGCAGTCTTGGAGTTTGTTGGGCCGGTGGGGAGGTGTTGGGTTGGATGTGGTCCAGTTGAGACGTGTCTGGAGCATTGGTTGGTGTGTAGATATTTAGAAGGGGTGCGAACTAACATTGTGTAGACTTGTTGGGTTGGACACATTGTATTTGGGCTGGGGTACCGGGTTGGCTAAGATGTGACATTGGCGCATTAGGGTTTGCTAAGGTATGTGTCGCTGGAGCATTAGGGTTAGGGTGCTTGGGTGCGTGGGATGCATTATGGGCGTTGGGCTCAAAGTCTGGGGACGCTGTGGCTACTACACGTTCCATTACATGTGGCGTGCCGTTAATGGTTATGCCAGGATGCGTGTGCAGATAGTTAGTAAGTGTGGGGTTAAAAGGTGGGGTAGGCACGTGCGTGATGGGCTCGAGGTTCTGGGGTTCCACGACACTTGTCTCGCTGTTATTGGACTCTTAGGGCGGTGGGTTCAGAAGTTTCTGATTGGTTTTTGAATGTGAGTTAAGTGTTCTTGGGCAGTTGTTTGCAGACTTGGTAGAAACTAAAGGAGCTTCTTCAGAAGTCCCTTTGAAAATCCGCAGCAGCAACACATGAAAAACAGGGTGGACACAGGCGGTCGCTGGCAGTTGTAGCTCGTACGCGACGGCTCTGATGCGGTGTAATACCTTGTATGGGCTTGAGAAGCGTGGTCCCAACTTTTGGTGTGTATGTCGTTCCAAGGTTCGTTGCCTGTAGGGTTGGAGGCGAACCAACACCCAATCTCCTCGTGCGAAACACCAATCTGTGCGGTGTTGGTACGCTTAGTCACACATTCGTTGCCTTCTACGACGCAAGTGCTCCCAAAGCTCCTAGAGGACGACGGTGTGTTCGGATAATGACCCCGGAATGGTTGCACCGTCTTGTGGGGTGCGCACGAAGTCGACAACAATGGGTGGTTGTCGATCGTACAAAGCATGGAAAGGTGAGCTTCCTATAGCAGAATGGTAGGTGGTGTTGTGCCATAACTTTGCCGAGTGAAGAAATTGATACCATTTGTTCGGTTGATTCCACACAAAGCACCTAAGGTACACTTTTAACCCTTTGTTCAACACTTCCGTTTGGCCGTCAGTTTGTGGGTGGTATGACGAGCTGAATTTTAACGTGGTTCCTTGTGCCTTGAATAGGTGTTGCCAGAAGATACTGACGAACAAGGGGTCGCGGTCGGAGACGATGGTTTTTGGTAGACCATGGAGTCGGCATATTTCCACTGAAATACATTTGGCTAGCTGTTGGGTTGTGAAGTGCGTAGGAAGAGTTAGGAAGTGGGCATATTTTGTTAATCTGTCGTAGATGACCAAATGACCGAGTGGCCAGCTGAACTTGGAAGGTGAGTAATAAAATCCATTGATATATCTTCCCGTACTTGTTCTGGAATTGGTAATGGTTGAAATAAACCTTGAATTTTTGTTGGCATGTATTTGCTTTTTTGACACACAGAGCATTGTTGGACGAAGCTATGGACGTCTCATGTCCATTTTGGGCAGTAAAAGGAAGCGGCTATGCGCTTGAGGGTCAGTTTAAAACTGGAGTGGCCGCCATAAGGAGAAGCATGAAACTTATTCATGATGCGCTGACGAAAGTCCTTTGTTGCTGGCACAAAAATTTTGGAGGCGGAAAAAGAGTAACCCATGACCTATGGAAAAAAGACTTGGTTGCTCTTGGTTTCCCATGCCTGGATCACCTCCTGGCCTTCTGCGGTGTCAAAATTTTTTGGAGTTCTTGAATCAACTGAGGCATTGGGAACGAAACTGCCAGCATGGTGAGTGTGGGTTCCTGATCCATTCTTTAAAGAGCATCAGGCGCCGCATTTTCCCATCCAGGTCGGTAAATTATTTGGAAATCATATCCCTGTAATTTAGCTGTCCATTTTTGTTGTTTTGGGGTTTGTATGGTTTGGGCAAGAAGGGTGTTGAGACTTTTCTGATCTTTGATATTGTGAAATGTTGTCCTATGAGATACTGACGCCATTTTTTTACTGACTCTGTGATGGCATACATCTCACGGACATAAACGGAAGAAGCTTGGAGCTTGGGGTTTCATCTTTTTGCTGAAGAAGGCAATAGGATGGTCTCCAACGGCCACTGCAGAGGCATCAGTTTCTACCACAAATGGAAGCTTGAAGTCAAGGAGGTGTAGAGTAGGCATTTGTGTCATGTTTAATTTCAATTTTTCAAATGCTTGTTGCGCAAGCTCCGTCCATCTAAATTTGTGGTTTTGTAATAAGTCGGTGAGAGGAGCGGCAAGTGTGGCGTAGTGCTTTATGAATTTTCTATAAAATCTGGTGAGGTCGAGGAAATCCTGTAATGTCGTGAGTGACTGTGGCTGAGGCCAATTGTGTATGGCGCTGATCTTTTATGGGTTTGGTTGGACCCATTGAGCTGTGAGCTGATATTACGTGACCTAGGTAACTTACTTCTGCGGTTGCGGAACTGCATTTGGAAAGCTTGACATTTTTATTTTGAGTGTGTAGCACTTCCAATATAATTTAGAGATGAATCATATGGTCCTGTAAGCTTGAACTATAAATTAAAATGTCATAAAAAAAAAACTAAGACAAATCATTGTAGGTATGGTTTGAGAAGATCATTTGTTGCTGCCTGAAAAGTAGAAGGGGCGTTAGTTAACCCAATAGTGCAGAAAGCTGTTTTGTGAGTGTCTTCTGGAACAAGAAGTATTTGGTGATAACCAGAGTGTAAATCTATTTTAGTAAAAACAGTAGCTTAGGCTAACTCATCTAGCCATTCATCAATGGTAGGAATGGGAAATGGTCACGAATGGTGGCCGCATTTAGGGCTCTATAGTCAACACAGAAACGTCATGTACCATTTTTTTTATTAGCAGCACGGGGAAGAAAAAGGGCTTGTACTGGGTTGGATAATACCCTCTTGCAACATTCATATATGAGAACAGTGATTACTTCCTTATGGTGGTGTGAGTAGCGATAGGGTTTTAGCTTGATGGGTGAGGTTTTAGGTAACAACGGGATATGGTGGTCACCCGTGAGGTTTTTGAAAGATAGTGTGGTATTTCTGAAGGAGGGATTGAATGGGTGAGGGTAGATTGTCTAACGAAGAGGAGGGGTGAGCAATGGTTGTGTATGTGGTTGAGCTGGGCTGGTTTTCCACCGATAAGAGGTGAAGGGATGCAATAGAGTTATTAGATATATAGTGACAAAATTGGTGGTAAGTGGTAGTTGTTGGGGTGGGTGAGGTGGAGGCTTGGAGGGTAATTTGTTGATTGTTGTGTGTGAAAGCTATGCTGGGGATTGCGAAATCTTCATGGATGGATCTCAGTGTACTTAACCAATCTATGTCAAGGACAACATCCACACCTTCAATGGGAAGAAGGTAAAAAAGGATAGTAAAGGTGGAGTGTTGAGTGAGATATCCACTTATGGGCAAAGTCCTTGACACTAGATGAAAGCCCAATTACCAACCATAACAGATAGTGGTGGGCTAGGAGATATGGTTAGGTGTAAATGGCAGGCGATACGTGGTTGAAGGATGTTGTGCGAGCTACCTGAATCAATAAGAACGGTGACTGGAAGATTGCGGTTTAAACTTATGAATTTGAGGGTTTTTGGGGAAATGGTACCTGAGATGGCTTGTGGGGAGATGTGAAAATGGAGGGGAGTAGTGTATTCGGAGGGTGAGACGAATTGCTCGGTGGGTTCATTTAAGGTATCAGGATCATCCAAGAGAAGTAAAAAACGAGATGTAGTACACTTATGGCCAGGAAAGAACTTTTCATCACAATTGTAGCATAGACCTAGGGCACGTCGTTCTTGCATTTGGGAAGATGAGAGACGTTTTATGGGTATTTGATCTGATGGTGGGGTAGGGTAAGGGTATTAGGTCTAGTGTTTGTGAATGAAGAAGTAGTGGTGGTGTGGTGTGGTGGTGGGCTAAAACGGTGTTGTTTAGGTTTAGAATCTCTGAGTTTGTCTTCAATAAGCTTGGCTAGTCCTATGTCTTGGGCTATAGAGTAAGGATTTAATATAGTGAGCTCTCTGCGAATGTCAATACTCAAACCAGAAATGAAGCAATTAAGTATAGTCTCGGGAGTGAGACCCACCACACAGTTGTATAAATGTTCAAACCTGCCTTGGTATTCTGTGACTGTGGAGGTTTGTTGGAGTTTGAATAACTCAACTTGGTGATTGATATATGTTGATGGGCCAAAACGGAGCTCCAAGGCCCTTGTGAATGATTGCCAATCTATGAGGAGGTTATTGTTGTGCAGCCATTTAAACCAGGAGAGAGCATCTCCCTGCATGTGGAATCCCACCATGAGCAAACGCTGGTCTAGGGGAATTTGATAGAATGAAAAATAATGATCTGCCTGAAAAAGCCAGTCCAGAGGATTGGTACCTTCAAAAAAAGGTAGGGTAAGTGTTGGTGGTTGTAGAGAAGGGGGTTGTTGCTAGTGGGAGTGAGAATGCGATGATAGAGGACTTGTTTGGTGGTGATGCAGAGGATTTGGATTTTCAGGGTGTGTGAGGAGGGTGACTTGATCCAGCAGTGATGTGACATAGGAGTGGAGGTTGTCATTCTTTGCTTCTAGGGTAGACTCTTTGCTAGAGGTGTCCTTTAATTGGTTTTGAATCAGGGTGAGTTGAGCTTGGATGGTGTGGATGAACTCTTCCATGTCCTTGGATGATAGTTTGGGAGCCATATCAATGAAAGCACCAATTATAGACCTTTGTTACTGTTATACTAAAACTAGGGTTATCACAAAAAAAACTTTTGTCTTCATTCATACAGACTTAAGGGCCATGGGCCTTACAATTCTTAAAATTAAAGCAACAACTGAAACTAAAAAACAACATACTAAATAAAATGGCAAAATAAAAAGGCATGGACTTAACCCAATATAAAATCTTTCATCCAATTAGGTTGTTATTTTTGTCTTGTTCTTGTGTAATTAATCATTCTAACATTACTCTCCGACTCAGGAAGCACTTTGTCCTCAAAGTACAATCTTGGAGTCTAATGGGCCAGTGGAGAGGTGTTGGGCTGGATGTGGCCCAGTTGAGACGTGTCTGGAGCATTGGGTGGTGTGTGGGGATATTTAGAACGGGGTGCGAATTGACATTGTGTAGGCTTGTTGGGTTGGGCACATTGGATTTGGGCTTGGGCACTGGGTTGGGTAGGATGCGTCATTGGCACATTAGGGTTTGTTAAGGTATGCATCGCTAGTGCATTAGGGTTTGCCAAGGTATGTGTCACGATTGCATTAGGGTTAGGGTGCGTGGGATGCATTATGGGCGTTGGGCTCAATGTTTGGGGACGTTGTGGCTGTTGCACGTTCCTTTACACGTGGCATGCGGTAATGGTTGTGGCAGGATGCGTGTGCAGATAGTTAGAAAGTGTGGGGGTAAAAGGTGGGGTAGGCACGTGCGTGATGGGCTCGAGGTTCTAGGGTTCCACCACACTTGTCTCGTTGTTATTGGACTCTTAGGGCGGTGCGTTCAGAAGGTTTTGACTGGTTTTTGAATGTGAGTTAAGTGTTGTTGGGCAGTTGTTTGCGGACTTGGTAGAAACTAAAGGAGCTTCTTCAAAAGTCCCTTTCAAAATTCGCAGTAGCGACACATGAAAAACAGGGTGGACGTGGGCGGTCGCTGGCAGTTGTAGCTCGTACGCGGCGGATTCGATGCGGCGTAATACCTTGTATGGGCCTGAGAAGCGCAGTCCCATCTTTTGGTGTGTACGTCGTTCCAAGGTTCGTTGCCTGTAGGGTTGGAGGAAAACCCACACCTAATCTCCTGGTGCGAAACTCCGATCTGTGCGGTGTTGATTCGCTTGGTCACACATTCGCTTCCTTGTAAGATGCAAGTGCTCCTGGAGCTCCTGAAGGACGACGATGTGTTCGGATAACGACCCCGAAATGGTTGCACCGTCTTGTAGGGTGCGCACGAAGTCGACAACAGTGGGTGGTTGTCCACCATACAGAGCATGGAAGGGTGAGGTTCCTATAGCCGAATGGTGGGTGGTGTTGTGCCATAACTCTGCCAAGTGAAGAAATTGATACCATTTGTCCGGTTGATTTCCCACAAAGCACCTGAGGTACACTTCTAACCCTCTATTCAACACTTCCGTTTGGTCGTCAGTTTGTGGGTGGTATGACGAGCTGAATTTTAACGTGGTTCCTTGTGCCTTGAATAGGTGTTGCCAGAAGGTACTGACGAACAAGGGGTCGCAGTCGGAGACGATGGTTTTTGGTAGACCATGGAGTCGGCATATTTCCACTGAAAATCGTTTGGCTAGCTGTTGGGCTGTGAAGTGCGTAGGAAGAGCTAGGAAGTGGGCATATTTTGTTAATCTGTCACAGATGACCCAAATGATCGAGTGGCCAGCTGAACTTTGAAGGTGAGTAATAAAATCCATTGATATATCTTCCCATACTTGTTCTGGAATTGGTAATGGTTGAAGTAAACCTTGAATTTTGTTGGCATGTATTTGTTTTTCTGACACACGGAGAATAGTTGGACGAAGCTATGGACGTCTCATGTCCATTTCGGCCAGTAGAAGGAAACGGATATGCGCTTGAGGGTCAGTTTAAAACTGGAGTGGCCGCCATAAGGAGAAGCATGGAACTCATTCATGATGCGCTAACAAAAGTCCTTTGTTGCTGGCACAAAAATTTGGTGGCAGAAAAAGAGTAACCCATGGCCTGTGGAAAAAAGACTTGGTTGCTGTTGGTTTCCTGTGCATGCCTAGATCACCTCCTGGCCTTCTGCGGTGTCAAAAAAATTTTGGAGTTCTTGAATCAGCTGAGGTAATGGGGACGAAACTGCCAACATGTTGAGTGTGGGTTCCTCAACCATTCTTGAAAGAGCATCAGCCGCCGCATTTTCCCGTTCAGGTTGGTAAATTTTTTGGAAATCATATCCCTATAATTTAGCTGTCCATTTTTGTTGTTCTGGGGTTTGTATGGTTTGGGCAAGAAGGGTGTTGAGGCTTTTCTTATCTGTGATTATTGTGAAATGTTGTCCTATGAGATACTGACGCCATTTTTTTACTGACTCTGTGATGGCATACATCTCACGGACATAAACAGAAGAAGCTTGGAGCTTGGGGTTCATCTTTTTGCTGAAGAAGGCAAGAGGATGGCCATTTTGACTGAGTACAGCTCCAACGGCCACTGCGAAGGCATCAGTTTCTACCACAAATGGAAGCTTGAAGTCAGGGAGGTGTAGAGTAGGCATTTGTGTCATATGTAATTTCAATTTTTCAAATGCTTGTTGCGCAAGCTCCGTCCATCTAAATTTGTGTTTTTGTAATAAGTCGGTGAGAGGAGCAGCGAGTGTGGCGTAGTGCTTTATGAATTTTCTATAAAATCCAGTGAGGGCGAGGAAACCCCGTAATGTCGTGAGTGACCGTGGCTGAGGCCAATTGTGTATGGCGCTGATCTTTTGTGGGTCTGGTTGGACCCCTTGAGCAAAAAAAATTTGAGTGTGTAGCACTTCCAATATAGTTTTGGGATGAATCATATGGTCCTGTAAGCTTGAACTGTAAATTAAAATGTCATAAAAAAAACTAAGACAAACTTGCGGAGGTATGGTCTGAGAAGATCATTCATTGTTACTTGAAAAGTAGAAGGGGTGTTAGTTAACCCAAATGGCATGACTAGGAATTCGTAATGACCATCAATAGTGCGGAAAGCTGTTTTGTGAGTGTCTTCTGGAACAAGAAGTATTTGGTGACAACTAGAGTGTAAATCTATTTTAGTAAAAACAGTAGTTGAGTCTAACTCATCTAGCACGACAACTAGAGTGTAAATCTATTTTAGTAAAAACAGTAGTTGAGTCTAACTCATCTAGCAATTCATCTAGCAATTCATCAATGGTAGGAATGGGGAAATGGTCACGAATGGTGGCTGCATTTAGGGCTCCATAGTCAACACAAAAATGTCATGGACCATTTTTTTTTTTATTAGCAACACCGGGAAAAAAAAGGGCTTGTATTGGGTTGGATAATACCCTTTTGCAACATTTCATAAATGAGAGCAGTGATCACTTCCTTGTGGTGGTGTGAGTAGCAATAGGGTTTTACCTTGATGGGTGGGGTGTTAGGTAACAACGGGATATGGTGGTCATGTGAACTCTGTTGGGGTAACCCGTGAGGTTTTTGAAAGATAGTGTGGTATTTCTGAAGGAGGGATTAAATGGGTGAGGGTAGATTATCTAACGGAGAAACGGAGAGGAGGGGTGAGCAATGGTTGTGTTTGTGGTTGAGCTGGGCTGGTTTTCCACCGATAAGAGGTGAAGGGATGCAATAGAGTTATTAGATAGATAGTGACAAAATTGGTGGTAAGTTGTAGCTGTTGGGGTAGGTGAGGTGGAGGCTTGGAGGGTAATTTGTTGATTGTTGTGTGTGAAACTAGGGTTATCAAAAAAAACTTTTGTCTTCATTCATATTGCTTAGTCCTTATATATGAACCTAAGGGCCATGCTTACAATTCCTTAAATTAAAGCAAGAGTTGAAACTCAAAAACAACCTACTAAATAAAATGGCCGAACAAAAATGCATGGTTTAATCCAATATAAAATCTTTCAAATAAAATGGCTGAACAAAAATGCATGACTTAACCCAATATAAAATCTTTCATGCAATTGGATTTTTTTTTTTTCCTTGTACTTATGTAATTATTCATTCTAACAATTGGCTTGTTGCATTTTAAGGGCAAAATCTGATTTCCCATTACGTTAATTTAACCCATTTTTATCTGTCTTGTCATTTCATTGATATATATTTTTAGTGCTGATTTGTCTTTTTTTTTAAACAATGGAAAAACTTTTCCTTTGATCCCGAAATGGGTGTTGTTTCTGCGTGGTTGGCGAGGTCTTTTCCATTCCATATAAAATATTATATTAAATTAAAAGGGAACAATATAACACAATGCAAAATATTAGCAAGCATGGTGAAATGTTAGAGGAGGCCGTGATTGTTTTTCTAATCATTAGAAATGGGTGGTGAGTTATCTAATTATTTCTGGTAACTTTATGGTCAATAATTTATGTCTATTATATTTTTAAGCATGATTTCCTTTAAAATGTTAGTAATATATATTTAAAACCTTTTTTTTCTAGTACTATTGTGATTATTAAATAAAAATTTAAATTACCTCATTAAATAATCTCTACATTTTAGTAAATATTATCTAAATAATAGTATAAGTATTACAGCTTCCTTATTACAATGATAAACATAACAGGTTTATTTAACAACATAGCCTATAGAAAAAAATATTTGGGTTATTTTGGTTTACTATTTTTATTATTTGTCACCTACATTTTTTTAAAATGAACTTCCTAAAAGTAGTGGGAGTTTTCAAACCGTCGAGAATAGTGAAAGTTTTTACATCACCTGTAATCAGTTAATGACAATCTTTCAGGAGTAGAGCAAACTGCGGATAACGCATTTAACGGAGTTAAAATCGTCGGTAACACCATATATAATTCTTGTTATAAATAATTTTTTTTAGTGTAAATATACATAATAAAATATAAATTGAATAATTGTACTTATAAAATAATTAAAATAAAATAAAAGTATTACTTTTGTAGTAGATACATTAAATTTGAAGTAAGTGTTTTTAAATTTGAATTAAGTGTTTAAGTGTTTTTCTTTCTCGGGAAATTATATCTCATACATCATTTTTTTTTTTACTTTGCTTTTTGACAATTAATTTTTTTTATTTTTTAAATATAATATTTTATTATTAAATGAAATCTAAAGTAAAATAAAAGTGAGAGAAATGTTAAATAATTTTTTTTTCTCGATCTCTTGTCGTTATCTCTCTCTCTCTTACCTTCTTTCTTCCCTTTCCTTTTCCTTACTTTCTCTCTCTCCTCATCCCAACTCATTTTTATAGCCAATTTTTTCTATTTCTTATTTTTAACTGCAACCATTAATGGCATCAAGATTTTTTTTTTACCCTAACTTATCCTTTCATATCTCTTTCTTTTAATTTAAATTAATCAATTTTTATTATATTTGTGTCTTATATTTCAATAATTTAGAATGATACTAGCAAAAAAGATAATGTGTGTCTCTATTGTTTCTTATTCCTCCATCCAAATTCCCCCTCTGTTGATGATTATTAGTAATAATCTAAAATTCCTTACAAATGATTTATTTCCACACAAAAAAACAGAGAAGGAAAAAATTACAAACAACAACTTATTTTCTTTTATTTAGTTAGATAAAGAATATAAAATATAAAATATAAAAAATAATATGGTTTTCTTGAAAGTTTGAGGTAGGCTATGACATTTATCTTAAATGGACGTATCCGTGTCGGACACACGTATCCGTGTCGATACTCGTAAGACATTTATCGGTGAAGTGTTCAATTCAAAAAATATTTGTTGAATTTTTGAAAATTCTAACACGTTCTAACACAAATTTAAAAGGTATAAATACAATAATTTTTTTAAAAATCAAATTTATTGTATAAACTTTTATTATGATTATAAAAATAAGAAACAAATTCTTTTGAACCAGTCATGAAAAATATATTTCTGCCTAAAAAAATCTGAAACATAATTTTACACATAAATATTTATTTTTAATTTATATAATTTAAAATTATATAATATATACATCCGTATTATAATATCTACATTTTAAAGATTTTAAACATCATATGTATCTCCTAATCCTTCCGTCGTGCCCGTATACCTATTGTCTTACTAATATAAGATTCAGCAGCTCTTATTGGCTTGTGTTAATTACAGAACAGTGGGAGATTGTATTTGTACGAAGGTCAGTGAAAGAAATGAAAGAAAAAAAAAATCTAAGCCACGTCAGAGGATAACATCGAAGCCAACCAATGGCAGAAATGGTGATGAGATGATGAGATAACCCCTTCCAAACACACCTTCACTGTACATTATCTGCATCACCCATTGTTCCTCTAGTCTCAGCCACACAAAAACCAATCCACACTTTTCTCCATTTTCTCACTCTATAAGAAATAACCTTCGCTTTTCTCCATTTTGATTTCCCATTCCACACACCAACCTCACTCGCCAGACCTTCCTTCACAGACAAACATGGCCGCCGTCACCTCCGCAGCCGTCGCTATTCCCTCATTCACCGGCCTCAAGGCGAGTGGACCAACCAAAGTGAGTGCTGCCGCAGTTAAAGTCTCAGTTCCCCAGGCCCCACGCTTCGGCATCAAGGCTTCCCTCAAAGACCTTGGAGCCGCAGTTGTGGCCACCGCCGCCAGCGCCGTTCTCGCCAGCAATGCCATGGCCCTTGAAGTCTTGCTTGGTAGCGGTGACGGCTCTTTGGTGTTCGTTCCCAGCGAGTTCTCCGTTCCCTCTGGGGAAAAGATCGTGTTCAAGAACAACGCAGGGTTCCCGCACAACGTTGTTTTCGACGAGGACGAGATTCCTGCTGGCGTGGATGCTGTGAAAATCTCTATGCCCGAGGAAGAGTTGCTGAACGCACCTGGTGAGACTTACGTCGTCACTTTGGATACCAAGGGAACCTACAGTTTCTACTGCTCGCCTCACCAAGGAGCTGGTATGGTCGGAAAAGTCACTGTTAACTAAATCTATGTGTCTGTGATTGAAGAAGAAAATTGTGGTGGTTCGTTCTTGTGATTTTGTTTTTTAGAAGAGCTTAATTCACATGTTCTTGTTATCATGGGATATGTTATTTATGTGATGAATGAACCGATATATAATGTCTTTCTTGTAATTCATTTACTTCCTTTCGTTTCTTTTACCATCCGTTCCCTTCTGGTCTAATCAAGACTAAGTTTTATGGGTTTCACTAGACTGAGATGTTGGATTTGGAGAAGAACACAGTAGTATGCTATTTCGTTAGGACAATTGCTCTCTATAACGTATAAGCAGATAGTTTTCTTTCTGATGAAAGATGTCCTGTTCGAAATAAACTCAAATTATACTCTATACAAATTTTTTTGACAATGCGTTAGATATAAAGGAATTGCGTCTGCAGAATTCAAATATTAAGTTAAATATAATGAAATTACGTTTACAAACTTCAAATACTTGACATTTTCATGTGCATGGTTTACAATGTAGTTATTTCGAACACATTACATTATTTAGGCATGCTTGTGAAGTTAAATTTTTTTATGAAACTTGAATTTAACATGACGTATTTTCGGGAAAGATGAAGTATCATTTGGGTAGGGAGATTCTAAAGGTATTAGTCAAAATTTTGCAGGTGAAGATGATATTAATATATAAAAAAAATGTTACTTTTGATAACTGAATAATAAAAACACCAGTTTATAACTCTATTTTATATTGCTTGCTGATCTTTTAAATTGTTGGAGTTGGGATTCACAATTAATCTTTCGCATGAGGATAATGTCTGACTTTGAGTTAGTAGTAATCAAGGCAGAACCTTCATTACGAGATTGTACATTTTTTTTTCTCTACTTTGATGAAAAAAAGACTCAATGTGTTGCAGAAAATAATATTTATGAGAGAAGAAGAAAATTTGACTAAATTGATTTTATTAATTTTAAGAATTAAAATTATAATGCATCATCTAAATTTATTAAAGTTACAGCTTCAAGAATGTCTTTTTGATTAGCACACATGGTATAATTTTTATTTTATTTTAACTATTGACAAATCTTTTAGAAATACTAGTAAAATTAGAGATAAATTCATTAAATTTAAAATAGACAAAGACAAAAGGATGGTACTTAGAAATGGTTGAAAGAGAAAGAAGAAAATACTAGTTTCTGGTATAGAAAAAATATTTATCAGTAAGATAAATTACCAATATTTTTCCTACTCAAATGTTAAATTTGAATCAGTACAATGATGATTATTAACATGTGTTATGAGTGATTTAAGGATTAGGGATGCAAATATACAAGTGGAAGGGAAATGAATGAATGGTTTATTGGACGTTGGAGCGTTTTGGCAGAAAAGAATTGATACACATATACAATGTCGGCGTGACATGGCAGTCCACTAATAAATACTATAAGAAGCCTGTTGCATACTATACCGTATAGATGATTAAAAAAAAATCATGGGCAATGTGCCCTCTGAGATTTGGTACTTACTCCCATTTTCAGTTAGAAATTAAGAGTGTATGCTATGCCTATGTGGTTAGAGCATCAGGAAGGTTAGACCTGGAGCCAAGCACCTTGCCCCCAACATCTGGGAAAGACTCAAATCCGGGTATGGACTTTACCTTCCCATTGATATTTATATTCACAGGATATTTTATCAGGTGCCCTTTCAATGGAGTATAATCATCAGCTATGTACTTTCTCCAGTTTTCTTCAGCAATATTGTTCACACTTTTCACGCACTCCAGACTTTCAGGATCCTTAAAGCAACCTTCTATGCTCCCCGTGTGTTCTGCCCATAAAGACATCCTATACCCATAAACCTGACCATGTGGATGCCCCTTTTTCGCACTCCATGTATGACGGGGTTGATATGCACCCATGGCTATCTCAGTGTCTCTTGATCCAGCCATGGATCGTTGATTGATGTTGGCAGACCCAAGAATTACATATTCATCATCCACAACCATTCCCTTGGCATGTACATAAATCATGAACCTTCGGAACTTTTGTGAGGCTGAAATCTGATAATATAAAGATTTGAACGTGATTAAATGCAAAACAAGAATAATAGGCCCGAACTACCTATCCACCAACAAGTACATTGTCATTACTTCGCAATTAAAAGACAAGAACTTGTTTTCTAAAATATCTCTAACTTGATATTATAAATTAAAAGAAGTCGTTAAAAATAGAATCACCATTAAATGAAAAGTGTTTTAGAAAAAATGTTACTAAATAAGCTGAAATAAGTTAAATTTATTTATATTTAAACTCAAAGTATATCACAACTGGCTAAAACCTGTCAATTGCTAGTTTATTGATTCCTTCCTTTAATAATGTGTCAAACTCAGAAAATATTTGAATGATTACCGTTTCGCCATTATCTGGAGGCAAATTACTTGAGCTTAAAAAATCAGTTTTGAACGGCTCTCGGTTTCCAAGACAATAAAAGTTGAGATAATCTAGTGGATGACTGTCAAGTTGCATAGCTTTTATTTCCCGAGCTATGACATCATACATCATTTGCATAGTTTGTCCCTGAAAATGCCAATTCTTTTTAATTAATAAATATAACACTTGCAATAGATCAACGAACAAATGTTTTCCTATTTTAGATTTTTGTATGATAAGCTAGCAACGTAATTTTTTAACTAACCTGCCAAAAGAGTATCTCTTGCACAGTAGCAGATGAAGGGGTACCTTCGGGCCACATTGGGATGACAATATAAACTGTAAATCTCTCCTTGGATCGTATCTTACTGACTATCTTCAGTGCCAACTCCATCGGAATTAGGTTATCAGCGCCTGATCAATAAAAAATAATGGAATTTTAGATAAGTAGAAAATGTTACTAAAAAATAATGAAAAGAACGATGTCAATAACCAAGTCTTGTCCCACTAGGTGGCCTTTTATTGAGGGAAAAACAAGAGCTTTCAAGTGATGCAGATATTCTCAGGCCACACAATCGTAGTCAATACCTTATAATTTACTTAGACCCAGTTTTTCATTCATCAATTGTGTTAAGCAGAAGTTCGATTTACACCATGGGAGCTAAAAACAACGGTATTGTGATATGATCCAAACTCATTCTTACAGTTAGGCCCAAAGGAATATTAATACCATATCTTATCTTCTATTAATGATAAAAATGAGTGAGCTAGGTTCAAAAAGGAAATTATTAAGAAACAATTATCGTTTCTATTTTGTGTGTAACAACATTATTCTAGGATACCGAGGTGTGTATCATTCTGTTATAAATATAAAACTCATTGTAATGATCTAATATTGGAATCAGAATTAAGTCTATTTCTTCCTTTTGTTTAAGGAGTTTTCTAGCGTTCTGAGCTTAAAAGTAGTATAATGCATGTCACGTGCTAAATAGTAGTCATAGGTGCTTATATAGAAATTATGAGCAATAACAGATGCAACAAGTTACATTAGTAAGCATCAATATTCTGCCAAAACCTGCATCTTTGTAAGCTGGCCAAGCAAAGGAAGATCCGACAAAATATTGATTCTCGATATAAATAAAATGTTGAGCAGATCTGATAGCATGTATATATGCTGTTTGAATACTCTTGTCTACAACCAAATTTTTTGCACAAACAAGGTTCTGCAATGAATGGAAATAAAAAGGAAATTAACGACACAGGGAAATCCAAAAGTTCTATGACATTAATATAAATATTAAGCAATTCAATGTTTGGATAACTTACCTGGGACTCAGCTTCAAATACATCCTTAGGAAATCCTTTCAAAGAGCCAGAATCTATGGATCGAAAAACCTGTGAAGAACATAAAAAAGTAAACTAAACAAAATCTTTGTTGAAAAAAAAAAGGAAGCAGAAGACACTTAAAGACAGTGAACTAGGGACCTGAACATGCCAATTTTTAGGATCGTCTTCCTTTGAAACCCATAGTTCAGGATCATCGGTTTGAATTGATTCAGAAGGACTAAGAATCCAAGAGATGCGTTCTAACTTGATCAAAGAATCATCGTGCCAGTGAGATACTCTTTTGAGTTTTCGACCCAACTCAGACCATCTGGTGGCCTTTTTCCAACGCTGCTCAAAATTAGTGAGTATATCGTATGCAGCAGGGCCTTCAATTTTGCAATGTAAATCATGCCATGGTTGCCTTGGACCCTTGGTTCCCGTCTATTAATAAAAGTGGAAGACAGGAAAAATTTCAGTTGGTAACTGTACACTTATGATCTCAATATCGGTATCAAAGAAACATCAAACGACAGTTTATATTTATGAAGCAACTACTTGATGCGAAGTGCCGATGACAACAGTATAACATGCTAAACCTGCCGAGTGAGTGGAAGGCCTGAAAGTTTTCGGTCACTATTTTTAACATGTTAAACAATTATAATATGTTAAAACAACGCCCTTGTGAATATCTATACATCAAACTAAGAAATCACTAATATCTATTGTCTTATTAATTAACCTCACTGAATAAAACAAGTCTACTTTTGCTTATTAGAGAAGGAAACAGAAACAGGACATATATCGTCCTAAAAACAAAAGCTTTTATGAGTGTGTGTGTAATCGATGCATATTTTGGAATCCGACAACTTCTACGTAACTCAGAGATTATGAACTTACGCAAAATGTGGGATTATGAAAATCGTCCTGATAAACAGTGTCAACATCGCGAAAAATTCTGTGCTCAGGTGTATCATACCGGCCATCACAAAGATCTAGACCACCTATAAATGCAGTTATCTTCCTATTATTCCCGTGTGCTTGAGTATCCACAATCACACATTTCTGATGATGTGTAAAGAGCGTTCCAACAACCTGAAGTTTTGCGTCAAAGTAATATAGTCAACATGTTTTTCAATTTTTCGAAAACAAAAATAACGTATTTTCAGAAAAGCAACTCTGTTGAGATTAAAAAATCTCAACTCTTGATTATTAAATTAACAAAAAAAAAATTCTGGGTTAACTGTTAAATTAAAAGTTTGCATATGCCAGGCAAGCAGTTTGGGCAATACAAAAAGGAAGGTTTCCCACTAATTCATTAACACATCAATGCAAAATTCAAGGAAGGAATTTATCCTGTGAAAGGGAATTAAATTCATGTTACATTTTGCATGATCTTGTCAAGTAAAAATTTGTTTCTGCTTCTCTCTTCATAAACATTTATAGATTTTGGTATGGCCTCTCGTGTTTAATGTCTATCAAGACAAAGAAATATTATTTTATCATTTAAAATCTAACAACGTTAGGATCCGTCCCTCATATGCATATATTAAAATTAGAGAGGCATTCTGAAAAGATGGAAAGCAAACGTGATCAAGTAATCAAGAACTTTCTAAAAGAAAAATGACAAAATCTGGGAAAGCTACTAAACCATAGCATAAAGCATGCCTGCTGCCTGAAAATGCTAAGCTTACTGCTGGCATATCTTGGTGAAAGCAAACATCTAACTGAAGAATGCTTGAAAAACTTTCGAGTTTCTTCATCATGCGTTTGCATTACTCCAGTCTGCAATCAAATTCACTAACTTGTAATGCTGCGAAAAGAAAAAACTCAACAAACACCATATTCAACTAGGCAGAATGCCAAACAAAAAGCAAATATGTCCGAATCGGTATCGGTGTTCAAGCAACTGGGAAGTACAAAATCGAAGTGCATATAATATAAGTTAGAACTTAGACGATGAACACACAGCCATGTGCCCATACAACAGGTGATTTGAAATCGTAATCTGTCTCTGGCTATTTAAATCAAAATTGAAGAGCGGTACTACTGTAAGGTCCAATTTGAATACCAATCCAATATCAATAACGGAAGGAAGATCATCAAACCATTCCTAAAAGGCTGTATCAATACGTCACAAGCACGTTCCAACGAAGGAACAAAAATCACATCAACATGTTACTCCTCAAACTTTGTAAGCTAAAAAATAAATAAAAACTACATTTACAGCTATGTCTAGATTCTGTTTGGGAAATAAACTCAGTTTCTTATCATAATTGGTTATCCTTAGTGTGTTTGCACACCTATATTTTGTCTGAAACGAAGTTTTCATAAAATTAAGATTTGAGTTTCTTTTGCAAATCCAGTTTACAAAATAAAAACTCCTCCAAAATAAAATTTGTCAATTTTAATTCAAAGATGCACAATACTACAAAATCTGAACAATACCACAATGTATGGATGCTTAACTTTTTAACTTGGTGGTGAGCGGTCACATATCAGTTTAATTGACAAAATCATGTATTATTTTTTCAATCCTACAATTTAAATATGATTTCATGTTATATATTTAAAGATTTCATTTCACACATATGCCAAGTGTTTTAAGGGAGAGTGAATATCACTATGTTCTCACTCCTCAATACAATTGTATACAATAGCAAACATGTACAAGAAGATTAAATTAAAACTTCTAAGCTATCATTCATCAGTTTGTACAGTAAAATTCACATTTAAATAATAAAAAAAAAACAGAAACACGATTGAACATCGTCATCGTCAACGAACATTACATTTTCACCACAAAAGGAATGCTGAAACATAAAATGTACATACCGTGTTAATGAAAAACTTGCTGTGCGAAGTCTTATCATCCCAAACCAATAGTAAAACTCGCAAACCTTCTTGAGACTTGTACTTGAGCAACTCCCCCAAATTTAAACTACCACCGCTAGGTAAAGGTTTGGTAGGCTCTCTCACGAGCCTAACCTTATGGTAGATGGACCAACCCACAATGTAAACCAAATGGTGCGCTTCCAAAATGGCGTGGCATATATCTTCCCAGCACTTCCCATGCTCAAACACCACACCCTCGTCTAACTCAACCTCCGGCAACATCCCCTCAGGCACGTGCGCGTCCTGATACAGCGTCACAGCCCCTCCGTGTCGGACTGGGAAATACGAGTCACGAACCACGAACCGGTCCGGATCCGGTTCGTCGATGGACCGGAACATGCGATTGTCCTCGCACCTCGTGAATTTCATGGCGAGGCGCAGCGCGCAGTCAGGCTTTGGCGGCTTCCCGAACGAGCCGATGATCGGGAACCAGTCGCTGATGGGCTCGCAGGAGAGGATCCTCTCGGCGGAGACGGTGACGACTCCAATGAGGTCGGCTCCGAACATGTCGTTGTCCTTGACGAAGAAGTCGACCTGCGCGGCCGGGTGCGCGAGCGGGATCTTGAAGTGCTCGTCCCAGGTAGGGTTCTGCGAATTAGAGATCACGCGGGTGCGCGCGACGGTGGCGCCGGCAAGGCAGACGGTGACGTAGGGATCGCTGGTGATGATCTTGCGGTGGCGGTGGCGGGCGCGGTGGAGCTTCCGTTTTCCGGTGATGGAGGCACTGCAAGTGTTGAGGGCGGAGAAGAACCTTCGAACGCGCTCGGAGAGCAAGTCCATGTTGGGAAGAAAGCGAGCCTCGACGATTACCAGATCGAGGGTCCCATGGAGGTAGACAACGGTGTTGTGTTTTTGAGGCATTGTGATGGCGGAGGGGTCACCGGTGGGTGAGATTAGATTGAAGGAGGTTTTGCGACGGAGAGTGATAGGGAGCGTCGTTGAATAATGCGAAGCGGAACCTTCGAACGCTCGCTACCACGATACGGCGTTACGGAGGCTACAGCATTATTACTCCGTCGGTTTATTTGTTCGGCGGCGAAACCGAATGGAATGCCACTGGCGATGCTGTGTTCAATTAATATTATAAGTTACTTAATATGGTGGCGTTCGCGGGAAAGAGAGGGTAACGGGATTGGCCATTCGTTCTCTTCTGTTCGTTGCCGTTGGCGTCTAATTTTGGACACGTCAACACGTGTAAATGGCAGGATTAGGAGATCTTATGCAATGGTTATGGGAACAAGATCCTCTCGTGTCAGCCCAATAAATACTTTGTGGGGCCTTTTTTACTCCTTGGGCCCTCATTCCATTTCCTACCTTAACAGATCCATATCCCTCCATAATTTTAAATTACTGTTACTACCATACAACTATTCTTCTACAACCTATGCAGTTCTTATTATTTCCCTTTTTAACATCTATTTTACATATTTTATATATTTATATTTGATAGAGAGATTAAACATAATAAAAAATAATGATCACAAAATTAAGAAAAATTTAAAAATTATTCAGAGACGTCAGTAAAAAAATTACTGAAAAATTAGAAGTGAATCTTCCATGAGGAATAAAGACTACAAATATAACTCCCAAATAATATTACATGATTATCCCAATTAATAAAAAATGTGACGGCACATATGATTATCCCATTCTTTTAATGATAATATGTAGTCATTATAAACTAACTTTTCTCAAACGAGTGTTGGGGCCTAGAGAAAAATTGTGTTGCTCTTCCTCTCGTCGGTCACCTATACTCTTAGTTTCCTGTTTGACCTTCCTTCTTTCGGTCGTGCGGTAACACAGGCTGGGAGGGTACCTGCAGAAGGCACCCTAACGATAAAGTCAGTTAGGGTGTCGGCACTCAGTTGTCAGAGTACTGTAGATAATGACGTACCTGGTTTTTGGAATTTGTGCTATTTATAATACCTTAATGGACCTTCGTTGGTGGGCTGGATTATGGGGTTGGTTCATGTTTAGGGTTTCTTAATTATGGATTAACCCTGTTGACTTGGTAAATCCATGGCTCGTCATCATGGGTCGGTCGGTCACGTGTCATCACATGACCTCCTTGTCGTGGTCGAGTGATCGAGTTCCTGATCGACTCTCCGAATGATTCGGTCGCGCCAGTAGAGAATCCAGAAGCTTTAATAAAGAAAAAAATCATTTCATAAACTAAAATGGATGATTTTTTTAAATTTTAAAAATAAATTTAACATTTATTGAAACGCGCTTATAAAATAATAAAATTCAACAGTACAACTGTATGGCTACAAGTTGCAACGTGATAACAAAATAGGTTTAATAACATTTTTTAATTTCATTATTTCACAAAATAGGTTGAAAAATAATAATATAATTATTTTTCATCTAACTGATATTAAAATTATATATATAAATAATCATTAATAATTTTAATATATGAACAATATAATTTATAACTGACTTACAATAATACATCATTAAATTAGTAACAATTTCAACATATAAAATTATCATATCATTGCATTTTAAAATATATAAAAACTTAATTGAATTTTAAATAAGTACATTGATGTATTATTATATTTTTAAAATTGAAAAACTTGATCGTGTAAAATAATATAAAAACCTGATTGAAACTTTTATTTCAAAATAAACAATACATAAAGCAATTAAGCCAACAAAATAACAATGACCGTAAAACTAAAAAGTTATGAAACTGAAAAGTATATCAAATGTCGATTATAGAAATCAACTTATATAACATATTGTTTCCCAAATGCATCACTAAAGACAAAACTCGTATAGACCATAAATATTCGCTACCGTTAAAATTAAAAAGGCTCTAACTTATTTCTATTTGCCTAACTCAAAATGGGAGGAGCCACTCGAAGCATCATACTTTGAATAAAAGATACCATCTGTAAAACAAAATTCAACCATAGAGAGCACGTAAATACATAAATATAAAAGTCAATGCAAATAAAGTAAAATCAGGCCTAAATATACTTAAAATATAATAATATATAGAACAACTTTCCTTTTTACAATTAAAATGACATATAACTAGATTTTAGTATAAAAATCTAAATAAGAGAATCTAACATAAATGAGTCAAGGATATATTTAGAAAATCTTCTTTATAAAAGAAAAAAAAAACGATATATTTATAAATTAAAAATAAAAATCTAAAAAAACCATATGAGAGAGTCTCTATCTACACCATTTAACTTTTGCATAAATTAATTTTAACTTCTAAAAAATAATATTTTTTTTTATAAAAATTCTTATACCCACGTTTCTCCAAACATATCCTAAATCAAGAATTGGATTACATACAATACAACGTATACTTATAAAAACTTCTGAGGTTTATAATTCAATTTACCCATTGATATTGATATCTAAGATCTAATTTTGTCCTTGAATATTACAAATTCCAATACCAAAAGAATTATGTATAATGGTAGGGATGACAAAGTGGGTCGGACCGCACGGTCGCATTGCGGTCCACTGGTAAAAAACACGGGATGGACTCAGCTTTTCAACCCGCATTAGCCCATCTCACATAATCCGCGGTTTGCGCGGGCCAGCAGCAGAGCGGAGCGGGCTGGCTCGCAAACAAAAAAAAATGCCTTTGGCAGCAATTGAGTAAATGTTTTGTTTTTTTTCCTTTTTCATTTTGGGGTAGAAACTTACAAGGGTCATTGGAGTTATAATTTCCTTAAGACTCTTTTTTTTATCTATTTTTGGGAATGAAAATACATATATGATATTTTCATGTAATTTGGAATAAATAATAGCAGATATGTTAGGTAGTGAGTGTGAGTCAAGAATATTGGAAGGTTGATACTTGGATTATGTAACATTCAATTAATGTTTATTGTTGTATTAATCCTAATGTTTTTGTTTTTTATGACAATTTTTCAAGAGAAAAAGTAAAAAAAAAATTATTGAATTTCTAAAAAAAAAAATTTGAATAGCAACAGACCAGTCCTTATACGGGGTGAGACGAAAAGTCTAGTCCGCACTCACTTTGCGGGACGAACCAACCCGACCCGCATAAAAAAATTTTATGTTGTGTTTCTGCATTATGTGAATGAATCACCCAAGTACAACTTAATACCATAACTAGACAAATTACTATCCACATTTGTATGTAAGAAAGATATTGGAAGTCAGGATAATCAAATAAATATAGAGATCAATATTAGGAGAAAAAACAATAGAACATTTTGAGTCAGGTTAAGTTCTTACCGAAGCAAAACCAATGCACATTATACTGAATCCGGGAAAATCGAAAGGTGCTTTTTCAGAAAGGAAGAGAGCTGATAATTGAAAAGGGTAATTGTTAATAAATTGGGATGATTATCTAAATCTAATATGACATATTCACATGCTCTCACCTGTTAATGGAGAGAAAACTAAGGGAGAAACTATATGTGCAACTGAACATATGCCAGAGATGCAACCTTGAGCCTTTCCCTAAAAAGGAAGAGAAATGAGGGGGACACATTAAACAAACTAAAAGCCTTTTATCATGCAAAACCGAGTTGTTTCTTTACTTCAATAAAAATTGAGTAAATTACACTCATGTTAGTATCTGAACATATGACCTGCATGCAAACTCATATCAGAAAAGGGAAAGAAAGAAAAAAGTTGAAAAATGACACATTAACTAGAAATAATGTCATTTGATAGTATATAATTAAGGATAAACTAAGGTTGAGTTAAACTTAAATAGACTACTTATTAGTAAAAACATTTGAACATTAGTTCTTAATTAAAGCAACAACCCTACATTTTGTTGCAAGAAAATTGTACAGAATACGAATAGTCATGCCCTCATATCACAAAACACTAACTCATAAATCAACTTATTTAGACAGAACATCGTTTGTTTCTACAACTGAAATTAGGCTTTACTTATTATAAGAAAATCAATTCCAACCAGCTTGTTTAACGTTAATCAGTGTTATTGACTCTGTACCTGCTCATGGGGACCAACTTGTTTTGACACAATACTTCGTATCTGCGAATGTAAAATTAGATTATTACTTAATTTGAAGGATGAGAATGAAAAAAAAAAATGCTTTTAAAGAATATAGAAAGACAAAATGAGGAACAGAACTCACACAAGGCTGTGAAAAAACAAATAAAATTGAGAACATGGCAGAAGCATAAGGAACCTGTCAACATTCACACAGTATAAATTATACAACATAAAAAGAAAAAAGGAAACATGGACAACAAAAGGATAATAGAGGCATATACAAAAGTGTGAATAATCAACCACTCCATCTAAAGTTTAAACCTTATAATGATGTTATACATGGAAAAATAATTGACATTAGAAATAAAGTTGCAAAAGACATACCAAGGAGGACCATGCTATGCTGTAAAGGAACATCTGCATCCCATTTTAAAAGTTTAGAACTTCACAAAAGAGAAAATGTTTTATAATTGTATTAAAAGAATACTTACATGTACACAATGAAAGAATAGTCCAATTGAAAGTAGCCTTGCCTCACCCAGAATAGGAGCCAAAATGGGCATAATAAGAAGCTATGAAAATCAATGTTTAATATTTAGATTCGTAATATAGAAAATCAAAGAAATGGAAGATTTATGAAATAACAAGAGGCATGTCAGTTGATAGTTGAAATATAACCATGTAAAAATACCTGTGACACAGTCCCTGCAATTCCAGATATGACCATCAAGTCAGCAAATTGATTCTTATCAAAATGAAATTGAGCCTTTAAGAAATACTGCACACAGAAAAAAAAAAGTGTTACCAAGAACTAAAACTTGACTAACTAGCTCTAGTTATATATAGAAAAAATGTCAAAGATAATACAATTGTAAGTTTCAGATTGTCATGGTTACTCCAGTCTATAAAGGTTAAAAATGAAAGAAATTAAACATCAGTAAATTGCTAATTAAATATATCAAATAGTAGCAGTGTATGACTTCAATAAGCCAACAGAGAGATCTTAAGTAAAGATATATAAATACAACATTCTTGGACACTATATGGTTTGGTTTGAAGCTAAGGAACCAGATTCAAGCAATAAAGAATGTGTAAGCATCAACGTATGCCATAACACTGATTTAAAAATGCACAATCTTTCTCTACACCTACTTACAAATAAAAACAAATCAATAATATATACATATATATATATATATAGATATATGAATGGAACATGGACAGGAATGAAAATGAAAAAAAAGGGTATATGAAGGGTGTTAAAGAAAATACCAGCATTGATCCATGAAGGCCAACATCAGCAAGGTTACTAAAGAATGCAACAATTGCTGCTTGTGTAATAGTGAAGCTGGAAAATCCAATCAAACGTGTATAATTATGACACACACAAAAAAGAATGTTTGTTTGATTGGAGGAGAAGAAGGAAAATTGTTGCACCTGCTATTGAAGAAGGAGGCTAGGTCCTGAAAAGAACGCAATGCTTTAAGAAGAGGCTTGTTACTTTCAAATTTTCTATCGACCTTAGAAATTGCGAGCTTCTGTTGTGAAATGATTGGGGTGTGAAGGTGTTGGTCATCATCAATGACTGAATCTCGAAGGAAAAGTTGCATGTACACTGCTCCAATCACAGCAATAAGAGTAGAAACCTTATTTAGGGAAAAATGAGTTAGCATTGCAATGATGAAAAAAGAATTGAGATTAAGATATCGTAATTGGAGAGAGAAAAGGAAAAGCAAAATACCTGAAACGTTTGGGCAGTAGATAAGAATCGAGCTGATAAAGTGGCACACACGAAGGCTGCAGATCCTATCCCTGAAATAATGCCAAATGCAGTGCTTCTTCCACTTTCTGGAATGTTATCTGCCTGAAAAAATAGAGGTTTGAAAACGGGTTGTTCAACCAAACACGAGATTGTGATACTCCAGCTTGTTACTTCATAGAAAATAGAGATGTGCAAAAAGTACCACCAGCACATGCATAAATGAAGACTTACCACGTAAGCTAGAGCGAGGCAAGGGACGCTTCCTTCGCAAACCATTGAAATGAGTATCTTGAAAACATAGTACACATAGAAGAACTTTTTGGTCCTATTGTAAGCTAATATCCCTGTCACACAAAGATAATTTATTATTTAAAAACAATAAATACTAATTTATGTGATATAAAATATATTTTAAGCTAACTCAATTTTATAAAACCAATTTATAAGGTGAGATTTGTAGTCAGTTATATATTATAAAATGTTGTTATCTCTAATGGATGTATAATCTCCAACATATTCTCTCATGTTAAGATCTTTCAACTCGTGTGTGATACAATATATTTATGGATGGTCTAATAAGTTTAACAAACTTCGTTATTTTAGGAAACTTCGTTATGATAGGATCTAAATAATTTTCGTAACATATGAAGAAGTGAAATTTAAATTTATTTCAAACTTATAAAAGTTAGTGATTTTTTTAATCTTCATACAATATATTTGAATTTAAGATTGTATTTAAAAAGGAATTAGGTATATTTTACTTAAACTAGTTATTTGATGATTGTCATGCATGTTTATGCAACTACAAAAGTAAAATAATTTAATTTTAATTAATTATATAGATAAACTTTTATCTTCTGTATATTGTCTAGGGTGTATTTTTGAAGAGCCATTGAACATAAAAATACCTGTGGGAATGATTGTGAGGATCATAGGAACTTTGAGAATGGCCTTCCTCCCATACTTATCGGAGAAATTACCCAACAGTGGCATCATCACGAGCGTGCCCACTCCTATCATCTGCACAAATAACCTTGTTTTTAATGATACTTCGTACTAGTCATTACAAAGAAAATCATGAAATAAAAATCAATTTTTAAAAATAAAAAAATAATTAATTGTTATGATGATTAAATTAGAAATCATTTTAGAGACTAAATAAATTTTTTTTTTAAATTAATTTTTATTAAATAATTTATAAATTGGTATCTAATTAGCAATCAAGGTTTTTCTACCAAATTTAGAATCTAAATAATTGATAGTTAAAACCTTAGTTGCTAATTAGATACCAATTTAGAAACTATTTAACAATAATAAAAACTAATTTAAAAACATTTTTTTTTTAGTTTCTAAAATGATCTCTAATTTAGTTAGTATTACAACTAATTATTTTGGTCTCTAAAAATTAGTTTTTATTTAATAATTTTCTTGTAATGACTATTGTTGAATGATTATTTTTGTATTATTAAAGTTTTAAACAAATTTTTTTTTTTTTTAGGAATAATAATAGGTTGTCATCTTTAAGTAATATACACATCTACTTAACAATCAAATATATTATAATTTTATTTTAAAATTTTACTTATAATAGTTTTATTAAAAGAATATAATAATTTATTATTAATAAAATTGTAAAGTGAAAGGTGAGAGCACTTTTTTTTACCCATTCACACTACCACACAAAGTACAACATGTTATTCATATCATTAAAACTTTGCCAAAAAAATGGTTGCCATATTATTGGTGCAGTATTTATTTGGTTTCTCTCTTAAAAAATGGAATTCATTATCTCTCATACTAACTACATGTTATTTACAAATTACACCTTCTAAATCATTTCAAAAGAATTGGTTCTTAATTTGGAAAAAGATCTCTATGATTAGTTTGTATTGGCTTGAAACCACTGAAAAATCATTTTGTGGAGACTATAAAAGCTTTCAAGACTCAATTAATAAAATTTATACGATACAAAGATTTAATTAGTTGAAAAAAACTAGTTGAAAATTCCTAAATGATTGAAGGAGAAGTTTAACCTTTATCAACAGAACATTTTCCCCATTGTTTTAAAAAATAACTAAGATCCTTACAAATTCCATTACTGTTCTTATAATGAATAAAACAAAATCTGATTAACTCATAGTTACATAATAAACAAGGAAAGAGAGATGTTGAAAAATGTTCTGATGGTAATTAAATAATACAGTACTATATTTTATTTTGAAATATGGACTGGACCAAACTGAGGATTTGTCCTGAACATAACTCGTTACCGGCAGTTTTTTCCTGCACCCCTACAATTTTCTTCCTGCACCCGCACAATGTTATGCAAAGACCAAACTGTCCCTATTATTTTATAAAATAATCCTAAAATGCACTTGAACTGTATTTATTTTTTTGCATTCTGGATTATGGAATCCATAAAAATTTCGGATTGACACTTCCGGTAAAATTTCAGATCCACCAATCCGTAATACAAAATATGCATTTCACATTAAAAAAAAACATTCCGGATCCACCAATCCATAATAGAATTAGGTTTCCGGATTCAGTAATCTGGAAATCAATAATTTATGCAAAATTTGTTTCCAGAACACTCCCTCATCCAGAAAAAAAAATATGATTCAGTTCCAAATTGATAAATCCGTAGCACACTCCCAGATCCCGATTTCTGATAACCACGATGCCCTTTTTCAAATAAAAGATTAAGGCCAGTTTCGGGATTTAGAAAATTGTGGAGGTGTATGAAAAAACATGTAGGGGTGCAGGAAGAAGAAGCCCTCGTTACCTTTTCGATTAGGCCCAATAAAAATTAGTCGAAATTGGCCACATAGTGACAAATATTTGAAGGCGGACAAAAGATGTACTATTGATAAAAAAACTGATTGATCCACATATGACGAGACAAAAGACAACGTAAGGAAAACCACGACAAGTGGAGGAAAAAGCATGGAAATGCATCAAACACTAACTGCTTATAAAAGTGAACCAACCAAGTTAGTTTTTAATTTGTGTAACAAGTTAGACAAAATGGGAACCTACGAGGCTCACGAAATCACAAGGAAATTTCTTTCTCTAGTAGCGACAGACTCACCCAAATAGACGTTATCTCCATCACAATTTACCTTTACCACTAATTATTTGCTTTTTAATTTTGAGTTTGTCTATAACCCACTCCTCATTGATGGGTACAACAACAAATGAAGTGTCATTCATTGATCAACAAATTCAAGTCAATGTGGACAATAATCTTTTAAAATCTTATTTGTCCCAAATTAACCAGAGATATTACATGCCATTTTTATTATTTTAAATTGTAAATTCAATTTATTTTATTTTTAGTAGTGACGGGCTTAGACATCAATTTTGTAAAGAATAGTTGTTAAATCTTAGCTTTATTAAGAAAAGGTAATGTTTTTACACTAGGAAAAGAAAAGTAACGTTATTTATGCATTAAATTTTGACAGCATTATATGCAGAGAGAAAAAAAAATATAAGAAACAAAAAGAATGTAATAAAATATGGAACTTAACGCACAGAAAATATATTTAGTTTGTTTATCTTTATCATGGTATATATTGTAAAAAAAATAAAATGTATATCAAGCTTTTCATCCACAACTTTTTTTTATCGATATTGAAAGGAGAAGAAAAAATTAAAAAGTTAATTTCGTCAGCAATAGTTTAACAGACAAGCTTACCTCTCTCACGTATATACATAAAAAATAGATGTGAAAATAAATAAGCATCACAAACTCACGACTATAAATTTATCATAATTTAATAGGAAGTGAAAGGAAACTATTAATGCAAAGAAATTTATATTATTCGTTACAAAAACTACATTTTTTTCTTTTTTATTATGTAATAAGAAGTTAATTTATTTAAGTTCCTTAAGATATAAAAACTCGTGAGAGGGATGAATGCCTTGGACTAACACGTATGAAAGTTAATTCACAGAATTTTTTCCTCCAAAGGATGGAATTTTTACACACAGAAATATGCGTATGAAAACATATACACTTTACTGAATTTGTTAAATATGGAAGAAAGTGAGTTTCATTTGGTTCCATGGCAGTTCTTACTTGTACCTTTTACCTATGTTTTGGGTTGCTTATCAATGAAAAGTTATTACTGAGTAGTCTAGAATCTCCGAAAAGAACGTAAGTTTGATAAAATAAAATAAAAAACTGTCTAATGAAGAACTGACTCAAAACTAATCACAGATTAAGGAATTTAAACATAAGATAAAAAGCAGAATGAGTGAAGAAAACTCACCGCTTGTTGAAAACCAGTGAGGTAGATTGCGAGTGAGCATTCATCTTGTCCGGGGCAAAGAGCAGCCATTGTGACATCAGTGATGGCTGGTACCACCATGAATATGGCAAAGTTGTGAAGAAACACTGTCATGAAGAGATTACTCAAACCATACAATTTCTCCATGATTCCCTTCCCACACTCACTCTATGCCACTCTTAATTTCCCTTTGATATGACTGAAGAACTAACTTACCTAGAATTCTAGGTAAGATTTCAACTATCTTACAGGGAAAGCTACCTCTCTACGCTTAGCCACAGTACATGCAGATTAAGGGTTCACTTAGAAGCACCCTATATATATATAAGCATGACCTCAAAGCTAATCATATGACCAAGAGTAGTGTACATTTTTTACTTGTTATCTCGCAATTGTGCATGAATTCAATCTAACACTCACAGTGACAGGTCAATAGGTAAAAAAGGATGCAAATGCTTGCTTTTGTGAGACAAAGTGAACTTCCAACTAAAAATTAACAGGGACGGTAATGGTTTTTAGTCACGTAGCTGAAGCGATACTTATTATTTATTCAAAGTATTTGGTTAAATTGTATTTCTTGAGTGGAATGCGTGGCGTCAAAGATAATTCAAATTACAAGATTAACTTACGCCTTGAAGCGTGCAAGTTTATGAATACCCTTTTTTAAACAGGCAAGCAAAGCATCGTCCAATAGGGGCTAATAATATCTCGTGAAATTCATGGATTAGGTATAATTAATGTATCTAATTAATTAGATAAAAATTGGAAAAGACAGGGGATTGAACTTTGATTAAGTTTTAATTAAGATTCGTTAGCTATATATTTTTGTTGTTATGTTATATTGCATACGTTTCATTAAAATTAAGATTGTGGAAAAGCTTATAACATTTTAGTCTTTGAATAATTGTATGGATATTTTTTGTTGTAAGAAAATGTTTATATTTGCGCCACTAAGTGCATAAGTGTATGTGCTCAAGGTAAATTATTTTTGCACATTCATACTTTACTCTACACCTCAATATTATGAGAAAAAAAAGTTTTAACTTTTTTAAAAATTTTAAATTATCCTTACATTTTTAAATAACTTCAGTTGTATCTGCATCCTCACTAATAGAGTTGGTGCGTATCCTCAACGTTGCTTGATCGGACCGACAGAGGTAAGGAGAAGCAATACAAGCTTTGCACCACCTGATAAGAAGAAAAGAGAGCCAAAGAACCAGAAAAAGAGACCCTAGCACGGTGGTTGAAGAAAGCAACCGAACACGTGTGAGATAAGAGAGAAAGATACTGAGTATTTTATTTCTTACATGTCAAAGAAAGAGTACAAGAGATATATAAAATATGGTGGTGTTCAGAAGAAGAACTGAAGCCCAAAAGGAAAAGCCCAAAACAAACAGGGGCCTAAAAGAATAAAAAAGTTTTTCATACCCAACTTGGATTGTAGTAGTTTTAATGTAGATGGAGGTAGAGGCTTGGTTAAAATATCTGATGTTTGCATGGAGAAAGGAATGGTAGTCGATTTCTATGTGTTTAGTGCGTTCGTGAAAGACTTGATTTAATGCAATTTGTATTGCGGACTGGTTATCACAGTAGAGTATTACTGGTTGGATGGAATGAACATGAAGATCTCATAGCAGATATGTTAACTACTGAATCTCGCATGTGGTGGCGGCTAGTGCACGATACTCGACTTCAGATGAGCTTCTGGAGATCGTTTGTTGCTTCTTGGATTTCTAGGAAAAATAAGAGACTCACCAAGATAAATAGAAAAACTTGTGACAAACTTTCTTGTCTCTAGACAGTTAGCCCAATCTGAGTCGCTATATTCCTTGAGCTGAGGAGTGCTTGCTGCTAATATAAAGATGTCATTTCCAGGTGCATTCTTTAGATACCGAAGGATACAAAAGGCAGCCTCTTGACGAGAAATTGTGGGTGTTGAGACAAACTGACTAAGCTTGTTCACACTGAATGTGATGTCTGGTCTGGTATTGGTCAAATAGATAAGTCGTCCTATTAATTTGTGGTACGAAAAGGAATTTGCATCAGCTAGTGGAGCGCCTTGAGTGCTGGAGAGAGGTGAAGAGTGGACCGTAGGAGTTGGAACAAGAGCGCACTCACTAGAGCACGACACATGCAAACTAGTGGAAGAAAAGACAATGAGACAACAATGCTCAAGGTATTTCATGATTGGCCAGGACCTGTACCAGAGAGACTACTCAAGGTCATTGTTGAAATGTGTCACCGAGGAGCAAGCAGAGTATGTCCTAAAAGAGATCCATGAAGGGGTGTGTGGTAATCATTCGGGTGCATGAACGATGACCGTCAAAGTTTTAAGGGTCGGCTACTACTAGCCGACTGTCCAAGGTCATTGCGCTGAATATGTGAAAAAATGTGACAAGTGTCAGAACTTCGGTCCTCTGCATCACCTTAAGCCAAAAACCCTACACAACATGACATCTTCGTGGTCATTCGCCATCTGGGGAATAGACATCATCGATCCCTTAACCCCAAGAAAAGGACAAGCAAAGTTTCTCTTGGTCAGGGTCGATTACTTCACCAAATGGATCGAGGTCGAACCCCTTGCGTCCATCTCGACAAAGAATGTTCAAAATTTTGTCTGGAGAAGCATCATGTGTCGGTTCGGAGTGTCGCACACCATAATAATTGATAATGGGAGGCAGTTTATCGACCGAGGGCTCCAATTCTTCTATGAGGACCTTGGTATCAAATCAATAATAAGCTCGATCAAACACCCCCAAACCAATGGGCAGGTCGAGACCGCGAATAAGGTCGTCTTGAATGAATTGAAGAAGCGACTCAACACGATGAAGGGACGGTGGACCGAGGAGTTGTTGGAAGTTCTATGGGCATATCGCTGCACACCCTAGATGTCGACTTAAGAAACGCTCTACAACCTAACATACGACACCAAGGCTATGATTTCAGTCGAGGTAGGCGAGTCTACCATCAGAAGGAAACTATTTGATTTATCTCTAAATTAAGATAGTCTGTCGGTTGGACTTAACCTACTACATGAGCTCCGAGACAAGAGTAAGATTTGCGAAGCTACATGTAAACTCCGAGCGATGAGGCGGTGCAATACAAAGCTTCAGTTAAGGAGCTTTAAGAAGGAAGACCTTGTCTGAGAAAGAATGACGACAAGTTCTCATCCAATTGGGAAGGCCCCTTCCGAGTCCGAGAAGTTGTAGCTAGGGGGCATACCACCTAGAGTGGCTGTCGTGAAAAAATGTACCGAGGATGTGGAATGCCACGCACATCAAATTTTACTACAGTTAAACATGAAATAAAATTCATGCACTCTTTCCTCGCCCGACCGTTTTTTCCCTAAGGAGAGTTTTCGGTCATACAGGTTTTAATGAGTCATTTCCTCTTCAAATTTAATGTGTTCAAACAAATTACACTTACACACTTCCCAAAACTCGGTTCGATCAAGGACATAGCCTCAACTGGCATACCCTACCAAAACCCTAAAGATTTGGTGCGGTCAAGGATGTAGCATACCCTACCGACACCAAGAAGACTCGGTTCGGTCAAGGACGTAACCTCAACCGGCATACCCTACCGAAACCCTAAAGATTTGGTGCAATCAAGAATATAGACTTAATCGATATACCCTACCGACACCCATAAGACTTGGTTCGGTCAAGGATGTAGCCTCAACCGGCATACCCTACCGAAACCTTAAAGACTTGGTGCTGCCAAGGATGTAGCCTTAACCGGCATACCCTATCGACACCCGAATACGTGGTTTGCTCTAGGATGTATCTCTAAACGACATACCTTACCGACACCTTAAACACTTCATTCAAGTATACACAATCGTATCGGCCGACATCAAACACATGTGAAAAACTTATTAAAGTTATATTGATCGGTTAATCATTATCGGTTTGTTTTAACAAGTACATTTTAAAAATAAATAATGGAACAAAAGTTGGCATGATTCATTAAGCAAGCAAAGAAGGTGGAGGCTACACCCCGTCCTTGGAGGATAAGAAGAAGAAGGCCACATCTTGGTCGAGGATAACAAAAAGCTAAAGTCTAAACCTACTGGTCGTTGTCTTCAACACCCTCGGTTGGAGCAGGTCGGGTTGCGCTCTATAAGGCATGCATTTCCTCACAAGGCACCATCCGGCCTTCGAACACGTCCATGTTGGGGTCGAAGTTATCGGACGGTGGGGCTCTGTTGTAGAGAAGGTGGGCCTGGCGGACTACCTGATCGAAGCTTTGGCCCGACATCACCAAAGTATCTTGTTTTGTCTAGGTCGATCTCAACCGCCTCCTTCTCGGCCTGTAGCTCCGAGCTCTCAGCCTCCAGCACTACGATCCTGTTATCATCCCTCTCCAAGGCCTCCTTCAGCTTGGCTACCTCGGCCATGCTTTCTCTTTCCCGTTTCTCCAACTCACCACCCTAGCTGCGACGATCTCTTGTTCAGCCGCCTCCTGAGCAAGTTTCCCCTCATAATCTGAGTTTGCTTCTAGGGACTACTTCAGGTTGCTCGAGGCCTCGCCTAGCTCATGCTCGAGCCTAGAGATCTCCTCGACTCATCGGCCCCAGGTATCAGCACCCAGACGGGCCAGGACGAGACCGACAAAACAACTCGATGCTTCCCTGAAGCAAGTCTTCCTCAGGAACAACCTGAATCAGATCCTTCGCGGTGGGGTTCAGGCCGACTCTCACCCCTTGGAAAACTGCAAGTCACCCCTTAGTACAGATAGGGGTGACCTCGAAGCCTTGGGAGTAGGCTTGGCAGCAGCGATTGGACGGTCGAACAAATCAGTTAGCGGAAGAGAGTCAACAATGATGGAGAGGATCGAGGGGGAGTCGGCATGACACCAGGAAAGCGAGTAGTTGTGGCTATGTTACCCCCTCTCTTGGCCTTTTCTTGCTCTTGCCAAAGGGGACCAAAGAACCAGCACCAACAACAGACTAGTTGTTGCCTGCCACCGTCTCTATGCTGGGACAACCTTTGTCCCATTGCTAGGCCCTCGCACAGAAGGCGTTGACCAGGTTATCGGTTTGAGGAACCCCTTTATGCATGGTTTCTACATCAATAAAAAGAACAATGCATAAGTTAAATGATAGAAGAACGACCAAGCCCGATCGAGACTAGAGAAAACTAACATATCCTGAAAGGCCGTCTAATGTTGAGAAGACGTGTACACGACCATCAACTTCCATGTAGGGAGTTTTCTTGGGAGCTGATAAAAAAGAGAGTAAATCTCTTGCTCCTCGGCACTCGGGGTCGGACGAGGCCATTTCCTAAACTTGGAAGGATTCCTAGTCCAAAACATAGAAAACATCGACCAACCGACTTCACCAAAGAAAAACTTCATGCCCTCGGGTCGGATGAAAACTTTGAAAAATCTACCCTTGAAGTTCTTATAGGAGGTGGTGAAGGAACTGAAAAGAACATTACCTGACCGACTGATAAGTGAATGCCACAGAACAGGCTTGGCCGAGTGGGAGGTGTAATAGTTAAGAAAGGTGGTAGGAGTGGGAGACAGACGGAGTGCGTCGCATATAACATGAAAAGCTTGGATGGATGCCCAGGTTTTTTGGTGGAGTTGAGTGGGAGCCACGTTGAGCGCCTAAAGGACGCTCATAGTGAAATTGTCAAAGGGAAGAGAAATGTGCAAGTCAGAAAATAAATAAGAGTACATATAGAAGAGGGGACGTCCGGAAGGAGACCGACCCATACATACGGTATCGGTCGGCTGGCAGGGCTCAATAGTCACGATACCATGGTTGACATCTGACTTCAAAATTGGGACCCTCCCTAAGGAATTAGAAACAGAGGTCCCGCTCAGGAAGCAGGAGGTGAGCTTGGTCACCTTAGGGTCCACCCAGTCAAGCCCCAAGAGGGGGAATGACTGCTCATGGGAGCCCGACCAATCGGTGGCACCTCCTGGATCGTCTCCCTTGGCTACATTCTACACTGGGTGCAACGCTTGGATTGCATTGACTGACAAGGGCTCAGTCGTGGAGGAGTCGGGAGAAGAAGACGACAAGGACGAAGGAGGTGAAGGAAGAGGAGAAGCGAGAGTCGATGAAGAGGATGGAGGACGAGATAGGGAAGACATGACTAACCTTTTTGAGGACGAGGAAAGCAGTGCACTAGGACGAAGGGTATTCGGATGTCGAAGCAGGAAATCAGAGCAGAAGAGGAGTGGTTCGAAACTGTTTGGGACCATTATATATAGGTTGGAGAGACCCGGGAGATGAAGCGTCGCATCCATCTTGACCGTTAGATCTCTCTCAATCCAACGATCCTCATTAATTGACGTCGAAAAACCCTTCATTAATGCACATCGAATCGCGCGTCCATGCTGATAAGTGCCTAATTTCAGTAATATTTCATATTAAAATATAGGCACTTATGAGGATTTATTGCTAATTTACATATAAAATAATCCCTAATTTATGAATTTATACCTTTTTATATTTTTTTATGATCTTTATTTGAATAAGAGTATTTTATTCCCAAATTTGGTGTTAATTGCAGATTTCTAAGGAAGATTGGAGATTTGGATTTAAGATGAATGATTTGAGCTAAAAAGATAAAGATAAAAGGTCCCAGAATGGAAAAAGATGCAAAGAAAGATTGAGCATTTTTTTATGTTTTATCATTTAGCTCATTAGCGCGACACAGGAAGCAACCTAACCCTAGAAAACTAGGATAAATAGAGGGCTAGAGGCTCAACTGTAGTGTGCCAGATTGAGAGGAAAACACTATAGAGTGAATTATAACCCAATTGGGAGAATGGAAGGTGCTAGAAGTATGCGTGGCTAATTCTACCATTTGGGATTAGGAGTAATCTGCTCAAACTCTTATGTATTGAGGTGATATCTTATATATTAATATTCAGTTCTTGATTGATTATTGGTATTGTTGTTTTACTTTTAATTTTTCGTGACAAATTGAGAATCTTAAATCTGACCGGGAGGTATTTTAGAGTTCGGACCTAAACAACAATACTTAACATATTTGAGTATTAGGAATAGACTTGAAATGTTAATTGCTATTAAACGTCTGAGCTTCGTTCTAAGTTGTTCTTATAATTATGCGAGGGATCAATAGTTAGGAGACATTCTTAAGGATTTTATATGCGAGGAATCAATATAATGATTTTTATACGGGCATCAATTTCAATCAAAGAACTTAATATTGACATGCTAATCAAAATACTTGAGAGTGGGAGAGATGAAACTAATCCCTATTTTTCCAATTGAAACAACTAATTCTTTGTCTGTTTTCTTATTGATCATCGCCAACACAACTACTTTCAATACACTTTTAATTGTTTTGTTCTATATTTAACGATTATTGTACTTGATAATTCACTGTTCATTGTGGGATCGATATCCGTCCTTAGGGACAATTATTACTTCTGACAAAGCGGTGCACTTGCCGTAAAAGGTCATCACATGCGCCGCCCAAACGTCACGTCAAACTTCGGGAAGCCCAATCATCACATCAGTCTCGGACCAAGACTCTTCGGATTAACCATCCTCGAGCTTGGGAGGCAAGTGTACCGATAAGAGTCGTACAACCGATACCATGTCTCGGTCCCTATAAATGGCCCGATCAACACCACGAATCCAATTATGCTTAAGTAGAGTTAGTGAAGCTAATCAACAATCAAGAGCTATGTTATACACTTCTAAACATGATCCAAACTTTCTAATTTGGCCCAATAAGAAAGACCCACTAAAATAATATAAATAGCACAGATTCCAAGAATCTAATACGTCATCATACTGTGCTCTGATTATCGAGTGTCGAATACTAAAACTGATTTGAGCATCGGAGTGCCTTCTACAGGTACCATCCGAGTCTGGGTTACGAGAGGTGGAACAAGCAGAGACAAGAAAAGAGCTTGCAAGGAAAGGAGTCGAAGTACAGACCAACCAACCGACCGACCAAGGAAGGAGAGAAGCAATCTCAATAGTTCTCTGGGCCCAACCCTGTTTGAGAACATAAACTAATTTTAACTTATAAGTAAATTTATTTTATTTTTTTCTTATAAATGTTAAAAAAAAAATTGACACGATTAGACACTATTTCAAGTTTCATCTAATAAAACTTCAAAAACCAATCAAATAATAAATTTTTTAAAAAAAGAGTAGAGAAATAAAACTCGTGTGAGGACAAAAACACATCTGACTTTTCTATGTTGCTAAGTTGTTTCAAATATCTAAACTAACGGAAAGGGTTGATTCTTTCAACATTGTAATAATAGAAGGGTTCGAAGTTATAACAAGAACATGTTTATTTTAGCTGGTTAGTTTTTTTAGGACCACTTCTTCGGGAATTAAAATCTCGTTACCACAATTCATTACAAACCTCCTATGATCTGTGGTGGGATTAGTCTATTTCTAGGCATGGTTGGAATTTAGTAGTAATTTTCATTCTTAATAGCGATTTGCAATTAATTAATTGAATAATGATATTTTGATATTACTAAAAGACAAAAACACATTCATTTATACTAAAAGACAAAATATTTATTTGTTTTTAATATAAAATCATCATATATATTATTATATTATTAAATTTAGTTGTTAGTTGGAAGTATTTTCTTTAGAAGAGAGAAAAGTAATTTTTTTAAATTAATTATTTATCACTTTTTCTTCCATGGCCATTGGACGTAAATGACTCAAACTATTATTACGAATGAACCATAGTCCTTTACGAGGAATCAAAATATCTTTGTTCTTTAAGTCTACTTATTCCTCAAGAGACATAAACTAATTTAAAGATATTTAACTTATGACATAAATTAGTTTCACTGGGTATTTTGTTCACAGGATTTTTTGTTTGCTTTCTTTTTCTTTTTCATGGTTGGATTTCAAATGTTGTAGTGTGTTTAATTTCAATGAATTTTTATATATTTAAACTTCAACAACAAATGAAATTCAATTACAAGATTAAAATATATTTTTTATTTATTTAGAATGTCTCGACATTATTTATAACTGTGTTTCTTAGTGTTTTTAAAAAATGGGTATTTAATAAAACAAACATATTTCTGTTTTTTATTTGTGTGTAAGAAGTCACCTAAAACACAAATGTCATCATGGTTATACGAGACGAAGTTTATTGAGTTTTTTCTTAAAAGGGCAAGCAAAAGAGATAGAGGTAGATGCGAAAGAGGAAATGGGTGTTGGAAATGATGACTTTAAGGTTTACATAACAAAAACCAAGTGAGAAAAAGAAAAGGAAAAAACCAAATAATTGTAACTTTTTCATGAGAAAACATTCTAATAGTATTTATTTAATTAAGAAGAAAAGTCAATACGTTGGAAAACTAAATATTAGTAATAAATAAATTCCATTAAGCTACTGCCATGAAATACTAAATTATTTATTATTATAATAGAGAGTAGATCCTCTCTCTCAAAATTACAGCTGTTCAAATCCATTAAGTAAAAAGCAATAACTAACTATCACAGTTATATATACTCCCATTAAAGAAAATAATTTTGTAAAATAAATGTTTTAAAAGATAAAGGGAAGGGTATAATTAAAAAATAATGGAAATGATATGTTGACATGTTAAACAACTATAATTTTGGAGCAAATATAGATTATGAGAACAATAGTTTTGGAAAGGAGAGAGATAGTTTGATGGAAAGAAGAGAAGGAAGATTCACGCGGGAAGCACGTGGAGTAAAAGAAAGAAAAAGCAGAGAGATGGAAAAAGTCCAGTAGATGAATAAAGAAGAGGTTAACCCAGCCCACAGGCCCACTCCAGAAAGAAAACCTCACAAATAAACTTTCCTTATCCTTCAATCTCTTCTCCTCACTTTTCTCACTCCCGCAACAGCAACCCCACAATGGACTCTCTCTCTCTGTTCTGCACCGGAGCGCTCATCGCCGGCGGAATCTACTGGTTCGTGTGCGTACTGGGCCCCGCCGAGCAGAAGGGAAAGCGCGCCACCGATCTGTCCGGCGGGTCCATCTCGGCGGAGAAAGTCCAGGACAACTACAAGCAGTACTGGTCGTTCTTCCGCCGCCCAAAGGAGATCGAAACGGCAGAGAAAGTCCCGGACTTCGTGGACACCTTCTACAATTTAGTGACTGACATCTACGAGTGGGGGTGGGGCCAGTCCTTCCACTTCTCCCCCTCGATCCCGGGGAAGTCCCACGGCGAAGCCACGCGCCTCCACGAGGAGATGGCAGTCGATCTCATCCAGGCCCGCCCCGGAGACAGAGTCCTGGACGTGGGCTGCGGCGTGGGCGGGCCAATGCGTGCTATCGCGGCCCACTCCCGCGCGAACGTCGTGGGCATTACAATCAACGACTACCAGGTGAACCGCGCCCGCCTCCACAACAAGAAAGCCGGCCTAGACTCCCTCTGTGAGGTCGTCTGCGGCAATTTCCTCAGTATGCCCTTCCCCGACAACTCCTTCGACGGCGCATACTCCATCGAGGCCACGTGTCACGCGCCCAAGCTCGAAGAGGTGTACGCCGAAATCTTCCGCGTTCTGAAGCCCGGTTCGCTCTACGTCTCGTACGAGTGGGTCACCACCGAGAAGTACCGCGCCGACGACCCCGAACACGTGGAGGTTATCCAGGGCATTGAGAGGGGTGACGCCTTGCCTGGCCTCAGAAGCCACGATGACATAGCCGAAGCGGCGCGCAAGGTTGGGTTCGTTGTGGTTAAGGAGCGGGATCTGGCTAAGCCGCCGTCTCAGCCCTGGTGGAGCCGCTTGAAGATGGGCCGGATCGCCTACTGGCGGAACCACATCGTCGTCACTGTCCTCGCCGCCTTGGGAATCGCGCCCAAGGGAACCGTCGATGTCCATGAGATGCTTTTCAAGACCGCTGACTATTTGACCAGAGGGGGTGATTCTGGGATTTTCTCCCCGATGCACATGATCCTCTGCAGAAAGCCCCACGACAGTGACGACTGCGCCGAAACCTGAGTTAGCCATGTCGAATTGGAAAACAAAAACACCTCCTCGTTTCTTGATTCCGGTACTCCCCTTTTTTTTCACAATAATTATTATTATTATTATCTTTTGTTTAACTTATTTTAGCTTTTGTTATTACTATCATTACTATGAACTTGGTGTAATTTGGATTTTGATCTTTCTACTTTAAATTTTATTTTGCAATGTTGATCATTTGATTATGAGTTTGTATTTTATTTTTAATGAAAAAAAAATATTTAGATTTGGAACAGAGTGAGGTCTGGTTTTGATTGGGAATGAATTGAATGGAAGTGCGTGGTGTGTGATTTGCGCATTAAAAGGAGAAAGAATGTATAACTGCATAGTGGTGATAAGTAGCAGTAGGCTCGAATTAATTGGTGGAGGAATCTGAGAGAGTGAAAAAGTATCTGAAATGGTTTGGTGGTGGGATTTATGGTGGTGGTTGTTGAAGGGGATATTTTAATGAGTATGAATGAGTGGATTAATTGAAGGGGTTTTGTCGTGTGGGAAGTGTAGGGTAGGGGAAGAGAAGAGATAGAACAGGATAGAAAAGAAGAGAGCACATGTTAGATGGTTATATTAGCGTGTGATTAGGTGGAAAGCACATGTTACATGGCTATATTAGCGTGCGATTAGGTGGAGACCACTCAGCATGGGTTTAGCTTGGTTGTATTGTAACGTGGTTATGTTCCAGCTTTCAGTGTCTGAATCTGGCATCTTGCTTTTTTTCGTTTTACTCTTGTCACGTTGCGCCTCTATTTTTACTTCCTAATGCCAAACCCCCACACGCCCCGCGACATCTGGCCCGCACCTCCTTTAGATCTGCCCAACCACTTTCACTCTCTCTCTCTTACTCACTCACTCAACTTTTATAATCAAATTAAGAGAAAAAAAAAACACCACTCTTTCACACTGTTTCAGAATCTAAGACATTGTTACATTCTTTTGAAAAAATATTTGAGTTCAAGGTAACTTTTTCTCAAAATTCATCAACATTTATGTATTTTACAACTGATCTACTTAGTCCCTATTTATGTAAAAATCAAATTGTTTCTGATCTAATCACAAATGACCTTAACAAAGTTTAGTTTAGTTAGTGTTTAGTATGTGGCAATCTAAAATTTATTTTATAAAAGTTATAGGATATTTATTTGTAAAGATCATGGGAATAAAACAAACTTCAAATATCTTAGTTCCAAACTTCTATAACTCCAAAATATTTTATTATTGTTCTTGTTCATGTGTCGATTATCAATCTATCTTCCCATTCATAAGTCTTTTATCGGGCTTCTGTTGGATAGAGAATGGAGATTTATAGATATTGACCAAAAGTTTAGGAACTCCGAATTATTAAATTATTTGTTTTTAAAAGATTAAAATTTAGTCAATGTATTTTTTAATTTATTCAAAAATAATATTTCTAGTTATTAATTTGTTGGGAGTATTAGTTTTGATATAGTGTACGATCATATCTTGAGTATTCTTTGTACAAACCCACCATAACGTGGTTGAGGATTTTGAGTAAGTACCTACAAAGATTTGTTTTCCCTTCAAATGGTTGAGCTTTCTAAAAATAGATATGTAAATCTTCAAGTGGTAACCTAAATGTAAATCTTCACGTGGTATCTTACATGTACATATTCACGTCATAATAATTTAAGTTAACCAAAATAGTTTTTTAATGAAATAGAACTACCAGGGTTATGACATTATAAATTTTATAATTTTTTATAGTTTAAAAAAAGTGGAAGAGGTATAAAATATAATTACTTTAATGGAAAGTAAAATTTAATTTTACATTTAATGTTATGATGATTTTAAAATGAAATATTATGTTTAAAACTTTTAGTTAAGTTATATTATAACTTATCTTTTTTCTGTCTTTAAATGAAAAGAAGGAAATGAAAGGAGAGGAAAAATAGGAAAGGAAACAAAATGATAGAAATGGATAAAAAGAACATAACTTAAGTGAGTGTTTGTATTTTAAAATAAAAAATATTTTTTTTTAGTTATAAAATAATATATTAATAAAAATATTTTTGACTTTTACTTCTTTATTCATCTTTCTTATAAACTTAAATAGTTGAGTATCTAGATAATTCCCTCATATAAGGAATATGCAACTATAAATTTAAGATATAATATATATGATTAAAAGTTATATAATAATTACATAAGAGTTTGAGTAAGAACATATTGTTTAAAAAATATTATTTCAAACTTTAAAAATAATGATTTATGTAATTAACCTAGTGGAAAATTATATATATATATATATGTGTGTGTACATGAAGCCAATTGTTTCCGAAACAATATAAATCTCCCTAATTTTATATGTTTTCCTTTGTTATTACCACCCATAATATCTTTTGCAAACTAATATAAAAATAATAATAATTGATTTTAATATCACTACATTATACACACGTTCAATATTTTTTTGCATGCAAACCAATATAATAATAATAATCAATTTTAATGTCATTCATACGTTACATGCACTTATAAATGTTCAATCGATAGACATTTTCATCTCATAGACAATCATACACATATTAAATTAAATAAATATTGTATTTAAATGGTGTAAAAAGGATACAAAAGTTAAGAATTAAAGTGTGAAGCAACTCGATTGCATGTTCATCGGTTTTATTCTCTAAGAGGGACTCCATCTTTAATTACATCTGTGTTAAAATATTATATACCAGCTTTAATATAATTACTATTTTATATAGGAGACCTAAATCCAGAACATTCAAAATAGTTAAGAATAAATATGTTCTTAATCTAATTTGTGATTTATCTATCTATGAGGTTTTACCTAGTATATATGGAGTCAGTCTTAATCATGTGTCTGCCGTTATGATTCTCTCTTTACTGTCTGATTAATGTTAATTAATCCAAATTCCCGTCCTATACTATCTTTTTTACATTATTCATTTACATTGACATCCTACCTAAATGACCAAAGGTCGGCCCAAGACCCATAATTCAACAATTACTTATGAATATTATTTAATTTTATTCAATAAAATTAAAATATGTAACAAAAAATTATTTATGTAAACATCGTTGTTTGTATTTATTTTTAAAAAGAATACGTCGGAAAAAAATATTTTTAAGTATTAATATGTAATTTAATGATAAGACATGTAGAATTGAATTAAGCAGTCACAATCTTAGTATCAAAATAATTTGTTATAGAAAGTGACGTAATCTTAATATTAAGTATTTTTAATATAAAATGATTAAATTTATGTGATATCATAAGCCTCTATCCATTATGAATGGTTTTAAGTAGAAAATGCGAATTTAATATGAAGGTAGTTTGGGTTAAATTTATTGTTAAACCAAAATTAACTTTTTTCACTTATCACCTAATGGAGTTCAGACAGGGGCATGTGCAAACAACTCAACCCATTAAGTGAAAAAGGTCTGTTTATTACATAGTTAGCCTTTACATCAAAGCATCAATTTGGAAAATTAAGGTGCTCTTTCTCTGCGTGTGGAAAGGATCTCGATCGCTGAAAAAAAAAATCATATTTCACTTTTTCGGTGGAAAGGATCTTTTACTTTTGGAAAATTTGAGGTTCTTCTTTTTCTTCAAGGAAAGTAGAGGTAGGTGATGAGTAATATTGTTGGAGATTTCACGTTCTATAATGTATAATTGGGTACTGTACTCTTTGGGTATGAGCGGAACAATCGATCATGTTGTTTAGATGTTCAACTGAGAAAGAGTAATTTGATTCGGTAAAATTTTGATAAGACAATTTTATATTTTTTAATTATTTTTATAATTAAGCTTATATTACAGGATCCTTGTTTATTTGATTTTGTTTCACTAAAGCACTGCAAATAAAATATTATGGGATTTTTTAAATGTTTATATTTTTTATAAATGTATAATTTTAAATTTTAACTGTGATAGGTATTGTATAATTATTTGAAAGGGTAATCGGAAGACACTATAAAATTGTCCCTACATTTTTGGATAATATTCAATTTAGTATAATGGTTTTAAAAAAAATCAAATTGGTTTTTGTCTTTTTTTAAAAGTATCTATTACAAAGTGGACTTTAAGCCTACAAAATTGTTTCATAAGGTTGAGGTTTTATATAATGAAATGTCTTAATCTCTACTCAAACCGAGAGTGACAGCAGCTTGTGCACGGACCGATAGCGGGTGGCCTGATAAGCCCAACAAATACTTGCTAGGACAGGCTCGAAAAATTGCTCTGATACCATATTACAAAGTGGACGTTAAGTCCAATTCAACCCCATAAAACCGGCTCATGGGGTGAGGTTTGCACCCACTTATATACAATGAAATGTCCTAATCTCTAGTCGATGTGGGATCTCCAACAGTACCCAAATTGATCATTTCCGTTAAATCTCACATTACCGCGTCAAGTGCTGCTTATGTAGCAGAGAAAGGTGAATTGAGAGTTGTGATGTGGAGGATACCTCAGCGCTTCTCTCTCCCCTTGAAACATAGGTCTTCGCACTCTGGTTCTGCCACCGCAACGGTGTGGTGCACCGCGACCTCAAGCCTCAGATCCTCCTCCTCTCCCCCCTCCACCCGCGATGTCGCCACCACTACCACCACCACCACTCCATCACATCCCAATTTGGCATTCAAACCCTCACATTCCCCCTTCTTCCTTTTCTCGTTCCACCGCCACCTTCTCTTAATTTAGAGTTCCATGCTCTAACAAAGTAGCCCTGCTGGCGGCACGACTTCTCCGCATCGTCGCCGACGAGAAACCTTGGCATCTGTCACACCCAATTTCAGCTACATTTTGCACCTGCAAACAATTAAGCATTTTGTTTTTCCCCTGAGGACATTAGATTTAACTGATCCCACATCTTTCTAGAACAACTTTGGATATTTTCTCGTGCAACATTATAAGAAAAATGAGTTTTTAGAGTCTCGAGACACTGCAACACATGCACCATGGATCCCTGCATACATTCTCAGGCCACAAGATTAAATTACTAGGACAAAACTTGCAAAGTTTGGTAAAGAAAAATGGAATTTGAGAATCATATTTGGACAAGACGTTAATGGGTTTTAGGGTTTATTGAATTGGAAACTGGTCTGATATGTTTTATATACTTTCCCAAATTGTTTTTGATTTCATGTTTTCAGTTAGAGTGACTTTATCTTTTTTATGGTTCGAAAATGTTAGATATTTATCTCTTTGTTATCGTAGCAGTAACAGATGAGTGAGACCAGTAGCGGTGACGAAGTTGCGAGAGCATTTGGGTCTCGTTCACGAACTCGCAAAACCCTGTTGGAACCCTGTCTAAGGCGCTTGATGGCGACGGGGTTGAACAGGTGTTGCCCTTGTACACATGATCAAATCTCCCTTACACCTCATATCTCTCAATCCCACGCCACATAAACATCAGTTGTCGCCATTTGGTACGACTTAACAGAAATGACCATTTTGCATACATTTTAAAAAACATAGGGATCAAATTAATTTTTTTTAAAACCACTATACTAAATTGAATATTTCTTCAAAATATAGGGACGAATAAGGTAATTATACATATATAAAATATATTTTATACTTTTACCGACTTGATGGTTAAACTATTTTCATCAGGTGAAGTTTCCATCATCTTATTGTGATCTCTCTAAACACTCAGCAGTTACAAGAGATTCATCTTAGAGACTACCTCCAAACTTCCAACTTTGAGTTTGAGGAAAAACAGATACAAATCTCATAATATAAATAAATTTTATAAAATTGAATTGGAGTTTAAATTAATTTTATAAAATTAGATTGGAGTTGAAATTAACTTATTAACAAAATTCTATTGAATGAATCATATCATCTATTAATCCGCCGTGAAATCACCATAAATAAATTTATAGTTAAACTCACAAATTCACACATATTTCAGAATCGTTATGTCTCGTTGAATTGATTTTATAAAACCATTTTAATGTCATGTTTAATTATTTTTTTTGCGTCAAAAAGAACCTTTTATGCTTTATTATGAAGTATTTATCTTCCTTTTTAAGAAGATGTTAATCTTTCGAAATATATTCAAATAATAAAAATGGAGACTTTAGCTAGTACTGTTATGGGACCTACAATAGCATATTTAAAGAATCCATATTTCTTTAATTCAAATGGTAAACAGCAAAAAATAAAACCTGCTAGCAGATGCATATAAGCAAAGTCTGCGGAACATAACAGCTCATGATGCATGCTATAAAAACATATATGTTAGAGGTAATCTTGTAATAGCAAAGTTGTCTACGTAAAAGTAATGAATTTTAAAATACCTCCAATAGTTAGAACTGTTTTATTCGCCCAATTTTTAAAAAAAACATGGAAAAAATAATCACCAAAATTTTAAAATAAAAATGAAAGTGCAACATGCCATGTTATATTTTAAACTGGTCTTACACCACTGACAACATGTAAATCTTTATCTTAATTTAAAATAATTCTTTACCTTTCCATTTTGTAATTTACTGATCATTAAGCATTAATCATTAAGAATTATCACTGGGAGACCCATTGGAGATATAGATGTCAGCAAACTAAAGAAAAGTAATAATCTGAAATCTTTTTCATTTAATCTTTATAATTGTTTGTTTCTGTGGAAATTTTTAGAAGATAATTTTTTGAAAAGAATTTGAAATGTTTATAATAAAATATATTTTTAGATAGAACATTCGAGGAGAAAAACTAATCTAACACCGCTAGTTACATTTATTTAAAAAACTACATCAGGTATATATTATCTAAAAAAGTTTTTTAAAAAAACTTTATCTACTAATATTAAAATTATAACATACAATTATCACATATTTTAAATAAATATACAATCACAAACATCTAACTTATCACATTTTATCCATTACAAAGTACTAAACAATCGTGTCTACAAATACTCATATTTGATATGCTTATAATAGAAAACTAAGTAACATGTATACATAAATACTTGATATTTATGGAAGACTCATGCTTGAATTTGACTAAAAAAATTGCACATGTCATATTATATTCAAAGTGTTACATAAACATAAGAATTAAGTTCTCCCGTATGACAGGATAAATTCATATGACCTGTCAGACTAGCTATTTTTTAAACTGTAGACTTAGTATAGCAAGTGAAGGAAATGTCGACCTCGCTCGGTCCATTTTGTGAAGGAAATGTCGATCTCACTCATTCCAGTTTGTAAGTATTAAATTATATCTATAGCAGGTAAAGGAAATGCCGACCTCACTCGATCCAGTTTGTGAAGGAAATGTTGATCTCACTCATTCCAGATTGTAAGTTTTAAATCATATCTATAGCAGGTAAGGAAATGTCGACCTATCAGGTGAAGGAAATGTCAACCTTGCTCGGAACAGTTTATGAACAAAATTTCGATCTCTCTCATTCCAATTTGTAAAATTTAAATTATACCTATAGTAGGTGAAGGAAATTCCAACCTATCAGGTGAAGAAAATGCTGACCTCGCTCAGTTCAGTTTGTGAAAGAAATGTCGATCTCACTTGTTCCAGTTTGTAAGTTTTAAATTATGTCTATTGTAGGTAAAAGAAGTGTCGAGTCCAAGTTTGATCCATTATCAAAAGTCAGTTGAAAGGTGGAATCAAGCAATACCAATAAACTTATCGACCTCGTTGGCTTATGTCCGAGACTAGGGGGTTGTGAGGTCATGAGTCGAACCCTGATAAAGGGTGAAAGTGGATCTAATACTGATCTCTGAATTTAATTGTTACGAACTTATCAGTCTCATTGGCTTATGCTGAGGCTGGGGGGTTGTGAGGTCATGGGTCGAGCCCAATAATAGGGTGAAAGTGGATCTGATACCGATCTCTGAATTTAATGGTTATGAGCTTATTAGCCTCATTGGCTTACGCCTGAGGCTAGGGGGTTGTGAGGTCATGGGTCGAGCCCGATCATGTGGTAAAATGGTCTTAATGTCGATCTCTAAAGTTAATGAAAAAGATCTCATTTATTTCTCATAAAGAGGGGAGGGCGTTAATTATGGAGATTGACTGTATATGCGAGATTGTAATTATTTTAGGAATATAACTCAAAACTGTTAGAATGTATGCCTTTAAACTAGAGGGGGGGTGAATGGTTTAAAGAGGGTTTTCACAAACTTTTAAGCCTATAATGAAATTACTTCGAGAAACACTTGAATCAGAATTCAGTTTGCCAAAACACAAAGCAAATAAGCATAACACCAGAAAAACAATCAGTTGTTTATACCAGTTCACAAATATAAAACTGAGATTAAAGAGTTTAAGGATAGAGAGAATGCACACAGAGATTTATACTGGTTCACTCTTAACCAAGAGCTACATCCAGTCTTCCCAGAAACCACTGGGGAATCCACTAAGCAATCAACCCTAGATCACTTACAACACAACCAAAGAAGTGACCTTGATCCCCTCAAGATACACACTTCCTTTGGTTCAGTACAACACCACTAAGAATGTTGATCTTGATCCCCTCAAGAACACACAACACTTCTCAGCTATACACACAGAGTTTCTTTCAAAGTACAAAGGATTACACTTGTTACAGAAAAGATCTGAAATCAATACAACATGAAAATCTTATCTCACACTCTTTGATCAATGCAATCTCTAAGCAATTCTCAACTTTTCAAAAAGCTCATTCAATGAAAAACTCAAATCTGTTTTTCTATGATTAAAGCAAAGTTTTTTTGTTGCATAATCTGAACAAACTATTTATTGCAATTAAAGATTGGTCAAAGCATTTAAAACTGGAGTGTAAACAGTTAGAAAAACATTTAATGCTCAGTCAAAGCACACAACAGTTTTCTGTTATGGTCCCAAAACAAACAATCAGTTGTTTCCACGAATCAATCGGTTGTTTTGGTTTGACTGCAAGTCAACCATCAAAAACAGTTTTCAACCTTTCTAAAAACACCCAAGTATAAAACAATCGGTTGTTTCGACAAAATAACAGGTTGTTTTTCACTTAGTTTGAAAAACTTTTCAATTAAAAGGTTTGAGAATGCTTATGCTTTGGATTCAATCAAGAGTGGATATATATAATTAATCTAACCCAAATCCTATCTAAAGATAGCTCAACAACATCAAGCACATCCAGCCTTTCATCAACCTTCAAAGGGTTTGGATTCTTCAAAGCTTGAACACACTTGGTTGAACACACTTGAACAGCAGAAATATAAGGCTTACTTAAACATCCAAACACATTATAGAGTTTTACAGAAATAAAGGATAACGAAAACAACACACAACATAAATCTCCCCCTATTTGTCTTCACAAATAGACAAAAAGAAGAGATAAATAGATAATTGTTTCAGATAATACAAAATTAAAGAGCAGAAGCAGAAATACTGATACAAGCTCAAAAAACAATCGGTTGTTCTGTGACATCAATCGGTTGTTTTTCCTTCTTTAGTCATCTTTGCCATATTGTAGATCAAAAATCTGATTCTGAACAACTTCTATCTGTTCATCCAGTGTCATGAAGCGTGCATCCATGCTGTTGAACCTGTTATCAATGTTCTGGAAGTTGCTTACACACAAATCATGAAGATTTCTTTGATTCTCAGCAAATTCATCAAGCCTATTGACCATGTATCTTTCAAAAGAAGACATGGATGGCATTTCATCTCCCTAATTCCCTGCACTGGTTCCAGCACCTTGATTTGTTTCAGGTTGCTCTTCATGGTGAAAATCCATGTCAACAACATGCTCTTCTTCATCAAGATCAGCAGCAGCACTTGATGAGGCACCATGGTCACCATCTTTACTCACCCATTTGCCACCTATTTTGGTGAATCCCATCTTGCTAAGAGAGCCATTGTTCATCTCTTGAGTTGACTTAACCAAATCAGATGTCTCATCTTCCCGATTCACTTCAAAATACAGCAAAAATTTAGAAATCAAAATAGCATATGGATAGTGATAATCACTTAACCTCATGGCCTTTTGCATGTGTTCCTTGATGATGTGGATCCAATTGATTCTGATTTTCTTCATAATGCAGTAGATGTACACAAGGTCTTCTTCTGTAAGGACAAAATGATTGTTCCCCCTTGGAGTAAGAATCCAAGTTACAATAAGGGTCAACAACCTTTCATCAAGCCTTAAGCCTCCAACCGAACAAGTCCTTACTTGAGCATTTTGATTCTTCAAGCAACTCTTGTAGTATTGGACTTTGTTGAAATCCTCTACTACTCCAAGGTTTCCCTTGTTGATTCTAAGGACAGCATACTTCAGACCTGCAACTGCAGTCCACACATCATAGGTGATCTCCATATCAACTCCCTTCACATGAGAGACAAGGTTGTTTCCCTCAAACTTGAGATTGGTGTAGAACACCCTAATCAAATCTGGGTAGATGTTCCCCTTCATCTCCAAGAACTTTCTGAGAGATTGATCTTTGAGCAGCCTCCTCACATTATCTAGCTTTTGGCTTTTCAGCCAATCAAAGGAAACAACTTTGGGGATTTTTATCACCTTTGTGCTAGTTTCAAACCTATACCTTTCAATGAGGTCATTGTCTCTAGAAAACCAGCCTTCTAATCTCCCTCCAGACCTCACTGCTCTGGTTTTAACTCTCTTTGAAGTGGGGGGAGTTGATTCCATGACAGCGGAAAAAAGAAGCAGAGAAAACTCACACAAGAAGAGCAAGAGATGTTGCAAGAGATGGCTCAATTGGTTGTTCTTGTGAGAGAAAACAGTCGCAACAGATTTTAAAGCAAAAACAAAAGACTTGGCCAAGACCTGCACAGAAAACGTCAGAGAAAGCAGAAAATCACATGGTCATCACATGTGATCTTTGACTAGTCATAAAAGCTCTTAAATTTTCAAGATTTTTGAATATATTCCTTTATGAGTTGTTGTAACTTCTTTCTGAACGTGATCAGCTTTCAACACAGCTTCATTGACCAAGGATTCTTTCATAAATGTGATATGCAACAGACAGAAATTCAAAAAGAATTAAATCCATTCTTTTCACAGTGTTGTCAGACACAAAACAATCGGTTGTTTCAAGGAAACAAACGGTTGTTTTTCTACAACAGTAAAAACTGATTTTGAATTTTTAATCATGAGCAGAAAGGATTCAAAGCAGATGTATTTGAACATTTTTAAAAGAGATATTTAAGCATGAATATGAAATTAAACAGGAATTAAAGATAGAGATAAGGAAGGTCTTATCCTTTATGATGTTCCTTCAATGAGCCATTTGTTTTTGATCAAGAAGCCTCTTTTGACCATTGAGAGCCTTTGGACAGATACAGAACATTGATTCAGCTTCAATGTTAATCTTTTTCTTCCAAGAACTTGATCAGATGACTCAGTCCCTCATATTTCTCTAGATTTCCTGCATAAACATGAATTCAAGCAACAAGGTTTGGTCTCCTTACAAATGTGGGTCCATTTGGTTTCTTTTTCTCATTTGAAACCTCACAACCTTTAGGAATCCATTTCATGAAGCCTCTGGGAACTGAAAACTTTCTTATTTTTCATAATCTAACCGAATGACCTTTCTTCATGCAGTAAAAGCATGTAACAACCGGTTGTTTCGACTTAACAATCGGTTGTTTTACTGGCTTTCTTAAAAAAAATTTGAAAACTTATCTTGTTTGTTTAGTATATTAAAACCTAAGCCAGCTTTTCCAAAAACACAGTTTTGAGATGCCAAGACATTCTCAAAGTTAGATTTTCCTTTCGAAAGCTTATCCACAGTATTAACAAGATAATGCACTTTCTTTTCAAGGTTTTCACAATTTTCACAAATGAAAGTGTCACATTTGCAAGAAGAGTTTTTGCAATGATTTTCCAGATTTTTAAAATCCTTTTTTGAATTTTCCAGCTCTTCTTCAAGTGCCTTCACTCTCTTTTCAAGTCAGCTGTTAAGTTCTTTCAATCGGTTATTTTGAAAGAACCAATCGATTAGCTTCATCATGTGTTTCTTGAAAAGCTTCAAGCAATTCACTATAATTTTGTTCATTTAAAGAAGCACATGAACTTACTTCACTTGAGCTGCAAGACTCATCATCTCCTTCAGCAATCAAGCATATATTTGCCCTTTCTTCTTTGCTAGATGATGAGCTTGATGAGGATACTTCATTCTCATCCCAAGCTATGTAGGCCCTTTTAGTCTTTCCTTTCTTTTCTTTGTAGCTTGACTTCTTCTCCTTGCTTTCTTTGTTTGGGCAATCTGCCTTTATGTGCCCTTGCTCACCACAACCAAAACAAGTATAGTTATTGGAATTAAAATCATTGGATTTTTTGTTTTCTTACCTTTCTTTGTTGTTGTATTTGTTGCGGTTCCTTTTCAAGAATTTGCTAAACTTTATGGATAGCAAACTAAGGTTCTCTTCATCACTATCATCACTGGATTCTTGCTTGCCTTTGTGCTTGACAACTTTTAAGGCAATACTCCTTACATGCTTGTCTTCGCTTTCTTGAACATTGAGTTGATTCATCTCTAACTCATGTTTCCTAAGCTTGCCAAACAAAGTAGTCATACTCAATGATGTTAGATCTTTAGATTCAGATATTTCGGTTACCTTAGGTTGCCAAGCTCTATCAAGACATTTGAGAATCTTGATGTTTAGCTCTTCCTTTTCCAAGGTCTTGTCAAGGCTCATGAGATGATTGATGATGTGCGTGAATCTTTTTTGGACTTCAGGAATTGTCTCACCCTTGAGCATTCTAAACATTTCATACTCTTGGATTAGAGTGTGCTTTCTAGCTCTTTTCACCTCATTGGTACCTTCATGAGTTACCTCCAAGGTGTCCCACATTTACTTTGTTGATTTGCATTGAGAGACCCTGAAAAACTCATCTGAATTTAAGGCAGAAGTTATTATGTTTTTAGCAATGCAATCAAATTTGGTCTTCTTGCTTTCAGAATCAGTCCATTGAGACTAAGGCTTTTCAATGGAAGATCCATCTTTTTCAAATTTTGGGACAAAAGGACCATTTTCAATTGCATCCCAAATACCTTGGTCAAGTGATTCCACAAAGATTTTCATTCTGACTTTCCAAAATTGGTAGTTCAAACCACAAAGCAAAGGTGGTTTGTTGATTGAAGCACCTTCCCCAAAAGGTAGTCTATCAGCCATTAAAAAATAGTTTTAGGATCACACTTGAATAAATTTAAAGAACCAAGCTCTGATACCAATTGTTAAAATGTATGGCTTTAAACTAGAGGGGGGGTGAATGGTTTAAAGAGGGTTTTCGCAAACTTTTAAGCCTAAAATGAAATTACTTAGAGAAACACTTGAATCAGAATTCAGTTTGTCAAAACAAAAAGCAAATAAGCACAGCACCAGAAAAACAATCGGTTGTTTCGCAGAAACATTCGGTTGTTTATACCAGTTCACAAATATAAAACTGAGATTAAAGAGTTTAAGGATAGAGAGAATGCACACAGAGATTTATACTGGTTCACTCTTAACCAAGAGCTACATCCAGTCTTCCCAGAAACCACTGGGGAATCCACTAAGCAATCAACCCAGATTACTTACAACACAACCAAAGAAGTGACCTTGATCCCCTCAAGACACACACTTCCTTTGGTCCAATACAACACCACTAAGAATGTTGATCTTGATCCCCTCAAGAACACACAACACTTCTCAGCTATACACACATAGTTTCTTTCAAAGTACAAAGGATTACACTTGTTACAGAAAAGATCTGAAATCAATACAACATGAAAATCTTATCTCACACTCTTTGATCAATGCAATCTCTAAGCAATTCTCAACTTTTCAAAAAGCTCATTCAGTGAAAAAATCAAATCTGTTTTTCTATGATTAAAGCAAAGTTTTTTTGTTGCATAATCTGAACAAACTATTTATTGCAATTAAAGATTGGTCAAAGCATTTAAAACTGGAGCGTAAACAGTTAGAAAAACATTTAATGCTCAGTCAAAGCACACAACAGTTTTCTGTTATGGTCCCAAAACAAACAATCGGTTCTTTCCACGAATCAATCGGTTGTTTTGGTTTGACAGCAAGTCAACCATCAAAAACAGTTTTGAACCTTTCTAAAAACACCTAAGTATAAAACAATCGGTTGTTTCAACAAAACAATAGGTTGTTTTTCACTTAGTTTGAAAAACACTTTTCAATTAAAAGGTTTGAGAATGCTTATGATTTGGATTCAATCAAGAGTGGATATATACAATTAATCTACCCCAGATCCTATCTAAAGACAGCTCAGCAACAGCAAGCACATCCAACCTTTCATCAACCTTCAAAGGGTTTGGATTCTTCAAAGCTTGAATACACTTGGTTCAACAAAAACAAGACCAGATACAAGGAGAAGGGGGGAGAGCACTATCCTATATAAGGGAAAAAAGATGACCTAATAAAAGACAACAAATAAGAAACGACTAGAACTGAGACAAGGGGAAAACCAACTCTTAGGGAGTAAGTCCAACTCATAGGGAGTAATTTCAACTCACATTTTACATTATACTCACTATATTTTATGCTCTTACTAAATTGAGTGTGGGAGTATCTTCTGCAGGTGGAACCCCCTCATTTCCTTGGAGCCAATTCATGAAGCTAGCAAGTTTACAATATGATGACCATCTTGGAGTTTAACCGACCTCAACTACATGTCCTGGTTGAGGCCAGAACATTTTGGATGAGGCAACACAGGATGGTTTCCCACATGATATGATTGGCCACCAGAAGTTGAGTGCTGGTGAGAAGAATGCTCTAGCTCCAACACCACGCATTCGGGTTTTGGGAGAACACGATCCAGGTGCGTTCATTGCAGTGGAATGGTGGTGGTTTTCTTTAAGTCGATGGTGATGGCGACGACTTTTTCTTTGTTCTTTGTGTGGCGCTCCATTTCAGCTCTACTCAACGACATGGTATTCTTTGCATGAAAGATAAGGTTAGTCTCAGTATAAAGAGAAAAAGAAAAGATAAGTGGAGGGCATAGGTACCGATGTAGACTTTAATATCAGTAGGTTGAGCTTTAGAAGAACGGAGGTTTCAAATATGGTGCCCAACTCATCTAGTGTTATGTAATCATCTAATTCGTTACTTTCTAGATCGTCAGGGGAGCAGGAAGATTAACATTGGGGTTGAAAGGACCAATACTGGAGAAATCCATCTAATAGGTCCGAGTCAGGGAGACCTTTTAGGACTTTGATGGACTTGCCTTTGAAGGTTTTGTAGGAAGATTGGAATAGTGAAAGAAGGCCACGGCCATAGACACCATTAAGGGAGGCCCACGAGGTTCTATTTAGAAGGTCTAAACTCGAAAAAATAGAAAAAGATATTTGTCATTGGGGTAATGTCAAAATAAACACAGAGGATTTGGAAAGCTCGGATGAAGACCCAACTATTGGGATGAAGTTGAGTCAGGGCAACGTTTATGATGTTTATAACGTCTTTTTTGAAGTGATAACGGGAGACGAACACCAAGCTTGGTGAAGAAGGTTTCGTAAAAGAAAAAGAATGGTTCCTCATCTCGGCAATCTTTACAAATAGGTTCATCAGAAGAGCAAGGGATAACAACATGCGTTTTGGCACCGGAATGACTTAAAGCATGGGCATGAAGAAGGCGCTCGATTCGTTTAGCAGAGGTAAAAATGGAAAAATCGTGAAGAACAACGTGTTTGGCCCATGGATAAACAGAGTTATAGTCCATTATGAAGGATTCAAATGGACGCGACGAAAAATGGAGTCCAGTAATATGCGAAGGCAATGTCAAGACAAACACACACAAATATGCAAGGGACTAAAAGCAATGCGTACCTGGGAGCGTTTTGGTTTCAGAGTAAAGAGAAGTGAAGTGTGAGGTGAATGAGAAGGAGAAGCTGAAAGGTTAACAATGGAGGAGGAAAGCGGGAAGATGGAGGGACAAAAATAGGGAAGAGTAACAAACAGTGAACCGATTCAAATCAACAAATCAAGGGTAAACACGTGGATGGAGGCGGCGACATTAAATGGTCGATGAGATGTGTGTTCAGAGGTAATAATGGGGTGCGAAAATCAAGAAGTTCTCGCATAAGAAAGCCTGAGTTTATTTGTACCATCATGAGCCGATCTTGCTGCATGGGCGATAAGGAAGGTAGATGTCGAAAACTCATTAAGCCTAATTGGTTTATGCCTAAGGCTAAGGGGCTATGAGGTCTAGGGCTGATTCAGATAATGTTGAGGGAAGTATGGGTCGATCATGCTAAGGGTAAGAAGGACATGTTGGAGGCTTGTTAAGCTTCATTGGCTCATGCTTGAGGTTGAGGGGTTGTGAGGTCATGAGCCGACCCAGTTAATATATTGTAACATTCCAATCCGAGAGATTAATGACAATATCCTCAAAATCTTCATAAAGGACAAAGTGCGTAGTTAGCGAAGGTAGGGGTACAGGAATTTATGAAGGAATTAAGTCAGGAAAGAGAACATGTACAAAGAATAACATGGAAGATGATTTCTATAAGAAAGAAGGGAGACCGAGCAATAAGGAACACAACTAAATTGGAGACCACTTTTTTTATTATCTTTAATACTCTAGTCAAGGGTCATCTATTTTGGCTAGAACAATATTTAATTTTAATAAAAAAATTTCTTATTATGAATTATTAATATCTCAGTATAAATATTTATGTTTAAATGAGATTGGAACTATAATATTTTAATTATCATTTTATAATTTAGGCATAATTTAAAATTTATTATGTTAAAATTTTAAATTAGGTATTTATGTTAATTTCAGTCTTCTACATTAATTTTTTTAAATTTTGAAATTTGAATAATGTTGAGACGCTCGCTATTTTCGTTATCTTACTTATTTTTATTAAATAATTAATATTTAAAGAAACAAATTCAAAAAAAAATTAATTATACCATTTACAATTGATTTTTTCCCAAAATAAACTCATTTAAAAAAATTATCCAAATAAATGCATCTTCATTTTAATTCTCAAACTATAGTTGTAAGAGTTGTTTATTGTTCGCGTGTTCAATTCTCCATATGCAGGAAAACTGATCAAGATTTGGTAACTCATAAGTCGAATTCTAACTGGACTTTTTTTAATTCTTTTAAACAAAATAGAAGAAAAAGTAGGTACTACGGTTTACCATTAAGAATTTTACTCTCCAAAAACTAGATTTTCAATATATAAACAGTAAATAAGTTTAGTTTGATAAACAATACTGAAAAGAATTTATGTAGGTAATTTTTTTAAAAAAAGGTTTAATCTAAAAAATATCTATATTTAAGTAATTTAAATAACCGCATATCAAATGCAACCCAAATATATAACCACCACGTCAGTAGCATAAAAGAAAAAGTGTATGCTTTGATATAGTGATTTTTTTTTGAGATATTTGAATTAGTGAAGTTGAACCCTTAAAAATAATGTAGAGTTTTTTTTATCTTAAAAAGTAACAATATAAAACATACATATCATCAGAGACATCTCACAGTTCAATTAAAGAGTAAGAGGTCTTAAAAAAAATTGGGCTTAAATTTTTGTATACAGGGAATATAGAAATAATTATGATACTTTGGGATCATCAAGATTGAAACGTAAAACAGAAAAATCTCATCGGATATGGTATTTCTTCTTACACCACATGGTTTCTTTCTGCATTATTATGGGTTCTATAATAGACACACAAAAATCTTTACTCTGTCATCTTCTCATATGTTAACGTTGTAGTTCCTTCCTTGTCTTTTATTGCCGCCATCACGTCTTCTTTCAGATATATATTTTTTTACACTTTCACACTTTCTTTGTTTAGAAGAGGTCGCATGATGAAAGTTTTTCCCGTTATTAATAATCAGATTATATATTTAAAAGTTTTTCAGATTATATAATTTAATTTTTTTTAAAATAACATGTGAATGAGTTCCCTTCCAATACTGATATTTAAAGGTGTTAATTCACAATATTGAAAGTATTAATTCTTGTGTTAGCACAAATCAATAAATATGGAATAATTAGTCTTTATTCTTGAAATAGACCAATAACAAAATTAAATAAAGAAGAGATATCAATATATGTATAGAAATACACAAAGAAAAAAAACATATTACACAACCGACTAAGAATATACTTATTCTTATTTCTTGAATATGAGATAGTCAATATTTTTTTTGTATGGAACAACATTATTTATAACTAATTCTTTTATAAAATATTTCTGGATTTTATAATATAGAAGACACTTGTATATTAAAAAAAATTGTGAAAAAATACTTTTAAATTGTGTGATTACTTTTAGATTACTTTATTCATAAAGATTACTTTTAGATTATGAAATTTGAAAATAAAAAATAAATTTCAAATTATAACTTCAGAAATAATTTTTATAAACTATGAGAAAAAATAGGAATTTTCATATTTATGGATCAGAACGAAAATATAAAAATGCAAAAATAAATCCTCTATCGTCTAAAGGAATAGTTATGGGCTTGGCCTAGTTAAAGTCTTTTTCCCCTAAATTCTAATGTGGCCCGTGGGAAGTTTTTCTAACCGGTCGTTCAACTATGGCGATATTTATGTTGCAGAGGGGAGGACACAAAATCCAATTAAATGGTTCGATATTTAATTGGACAAAACTGTTTTCAATTTTAAAAAATAGTTTAAAATTTGGTTTTAAAATGTTTTTTTATAAAATCAAGATTGATTTTAAACTGTAAATCAAAAACTGATTTTAAAATATAATAAACTAATTTGAAAACAAATGTTAAAAATTCTAGTAAGAATATTTTAGTAAGACTAAAGGGATGATACTTTAAATTAGAGAGGAGTTTACAATTTTCTAAAAGATAATTGACTAACATATCTTTTCATTGAGCTCAATAAAAAATATCTAATTAAGACTTAATATAAGTTTTTTAAGATTAATTTTGATTTTTTTAATCAATATCGAGGATATAGAATGGCCTCAATTGAGGTTGAGTTGACCATATAATAATTGAGGTTATGTTGGTAATTGTGTAAATGATATCAAATTGATGAGTGATATTGAGTTAATAATGTCTTAGTTGAGATTAAACTAACAATGACCCATTAGAGGTTGAATTGGTCATTACCTAGTAGAGGTAAACAATGATTAAATAGAGTAAAGTCAATAAAATCGAGATAGAAAATAAATGGATGATGTTTCAATAAAAAAAAAACCCGAGCTAATAGACTACTAAAAATATACCTTAATGAAGTTAATTGACATATATTAAAACTAGCTAAAAATATATTTAATAAGCTCAAACAGACTATTATAATTCATATCCACAAATATTGTAAAAAAATCTTGATTTTAAATATTTGAAAAATAAAATAAATATACATTCCATATCTAATTTATTAGTTATATTTTTTTAATTATTTGATTTTTTTCTCCACAATTATAATGTTGTGTTTAAGATAGAAGGAATAAATGAAGTGTATACTATCTTCTTTTTGTTATCTTTAAGCACAAAACCCCAATTACCTTAATCAACATCAAGGATGACACTTCCATATTTTATTTATTCATTTATCCAACAATTATATATATATATATATATATATAATATCATTATTTTATTTCAATTTTATTTAATTTATTTACATCATTAAAATGTAATACTTTATCATTAAAAGGAATTGTAGAATAGTTTATAAAAAAAATTGTTGAAATCCTATAAAGATTAGAGTTTTTTTTATAGTATCTTTTATATGAGTCTTTTATAGTATCTATATAAGTGGGTATAAATTTTACTTTATAAGTGCATGAGATTGAGTTAAACTTAAAATTCACTAGTTAATAAAAATATTGAAAAATGATTAGTTTGGTAACATTATAACGTTACATCTATACTTGAGATACTTTAGATTGGATTGGAGTAAATATCATAAATTTTGATGCCATATATTTGTACACTGCATATACTTTGTCTACCACAACCTCTGCCAATTACATTATTTGGCTGTAACTAACTATTTATCTTCACACAAAGTGTTTGAATGCCAAAACAGAGCCGCTAAAAAAAATGGAAAGAACAAATCAATCTTCATTCATTGTTGTGACGAGGAAATCAATCAGTTTGTCCCGTGCAATTGAAGAGGCATAGGTGGAGCCATGGTTCTTCTCTTCCACAGGTTAATTTCTTTCCGTGGCTTCAAATTAAGCACACCAACTCCACCACCCACCAAAATGGGTGCTGAAAAAGGGATCATAACCTCTTCCTCCTCTTCTTCACCATCACTACTCTCCACTCTGTAATCATCGGAATAGTAATCAATCTCCGCTTCATCTGGCGCCACCTGAGCCACCTTCCAATCAAAACTAGCAAGAGCGTCACGTCCACTTGAAAACCTTCTCACCTGACTCACGTGCGGTGCACGTGCTGCGTCACCGAGAGCATGATTCCCATCACTAATATCTCCCGGAGCAGAAGCATTGGATTTCCTTCCCTCAGATTTCGGCTTCGCCGCGTGGAATAGCAACATCTTTTGAAACGTTGAAGCGTGCTTCTTTACCTCTGCGTCTCTTGAAGCAGACGATGATTTGTTGCGAGCAACGTTCGTGGCTTCTTTTGGCCTGGTCATCACGCTCTTAGTCTTGGCTTTTTTTATCTGTTTCTTCTTGTGCTTGATCTGTCCCATGCAGGAGATTTTCGGTGAAGTGGGTTCCTGAGAATAAATTCCATTGATGCCGTTTCTATCGTGGGTTTTTCTTCTAGCTTCATGGGGTATCATGGACACCATAGGTTTTGATTTATGGTCCCTTCCTGGGCTGAACGGAGGGTTTTGAAATGTCATGGTCACTGCTGCAACTGCTTTTGGTAGTGCCTTCAAGATTTTGTTCCTAAGTTTTAGTTGTTTCTCCATAACCACAGTTTGTGAAAGAAAGATCACCAGAAGCTCAAGGAGTTGGATTTTGATATTTGGTATTCTGTGTTTTGTGTTTTGTTTTAATCCATGGACTCTATTTATATACTACCTTGAATTGTTGACGAAGGATAAGGGTGGAACTTCTTATTACTCTTTTTTTATTAGTTTATTAATGATTGATTGTGTCAAGAAAGGTGGGTAACTGAGAAAGGGTTTGGTCAAACAAAACCAGTAATGTGACTCGGCAAATAAAAAACAGCTGTTTGTTTAGGCTAAGAAACGTAAGTCACATAAGTATGTTTTTATAACCCCAAACTGAGGATAATTTTTTAATTAAATTTTTTATTTTATAGGAATTAAATTTTGCAAAAATATTATTTTTAATTCCTAGAAATAGACAATGTGTTATTGATGGTCAACTCAATATTTACAAGTGTAGATTTAATTAAGTGATATATATTGTTGAAATTTTATCAAATAATTAAACATGTTTTTAGTAATTGAGGTTTGACGAGGTAAGTAAGGTAAGTAATGTTGATATTACCTATAAAGTTTATTAACTGTCATGTTATTTAGAAAGATGTTATTTTAGTCATAGTTGAAATAACTTGATTTTTGGTAAGGAGTGATTTTCATTTCTTAATTTTCCCTCTCAATCAACATTTTCAACGAAAAGGGACAACACTCATTTAGAATAAGTTGAAGGAGTTTTACTTGATACTTGCTATTGATGATTCTATTTCACTTTTTTGTGACATTGCGACCATAATGAGTATGGTGAAAAAGTGTCATGAGGTGTGGTACAACAATGTTAGAATTATTGTCTTTTTATATTAGAATTCTATAACATATTGAAGACTAAAAATAATATTTTGTATAATAAAAAATAAAATTTAAAATTTTTCAATTAAAAGGCTAAAAGAACAATATCTTGAGATATATGACTAAAAATATATTTAAGTATTTAATTAACTTCCAAAATATGATGTCAATCACTTAAATCAACCTGATAAATGATATTAGTAATCCATTACCATTTTATCAATGCACTAGTATAGTTTAACTCTAGAGACTAAAAATACTATTTTGTAAAATTAAAAAGTTAAATAAAAAACCTTTTAATTGGAGGAGAAAGAAATAATGTTCCTAATTTAGAAAACTAAAAAGTTATATATACTTATATATATTTATAGGATTAAATAAGAATACTTCTTAAACCAACGTAACATATCTAATTGTAGAACGAGTAACCAAATTTATTCAACCCTTGTTATAAAAAAAAAGGTGCGGTGGCATGGGGAGATTCTTTGGGTCACCAAGTAGGTAGTGTGAAACAACTTGCAGCTGATTTAGTGTCATTTTCTTCGTCTAACACATAGACTTGCTGTAATCGCTTTTTTTTTTTTGAAATAAGAAACGAGAAATACAATAAACATAGGAGTATCTTTTTAATAGTATATTATTTTTATCAATTAAAATTTATTATAAATCGTAAAAATTTGTTGATCCACATGTTATTTAACGTATTTTTCTACTAATTTTATACTTTACAATAATTTTAATCAATAAAATAATGTGTTGGTTAGTATCACTTTTATTTTATTTATAATAAAAATGTTAAATTAATTATAAGAGTTTTTTTTTTTAAATTGTAAGAAAAAGATGAATTATACTTCGTATGTTTTAAAATAAATAGATTTTGTATAAGATTTGTGCTCAATTTAAAAAATATATAATTATATCATACTAAAACATTTTTTTTCTTTACATATTTGGAGTTGGATTTGATAGATTTTTATTAATTCTAATAATGATGTTTTTATTTTATTTTATTAAGAGTGATACTAGTCCTTTTGTTAAATTAATTAAGCTTGTTGTGATCACTTTTTCTATTTGGATGATATGACATATGATGAATTATACTAGATTTCAGGATAAGATTGTTGTTTCTCGGACTATTTCAGTCATTAAAAATTTAATAAAAAATGATATGTTAGATTTCAACGCGACTAAGTTTTTTGGTATTAATATTCGTAATGGTAAAATTTTTCATCATCTTCCTATGAAATGAGAGTTTCCTTCACCAAGCTGGGTTAAAATTAACACTGATGGTATGACTAGGGGTTACCCTGATCTTGCTACTTGTGGAGGTATTTTCCGCGGGAGCATGGAGGAGTTTATTGGTGATTTTTCTGCGTTTATTGACGTTCAGACGTTTTGGTTGATGAGTTTTATGATGTTAAATATCTTACGAAGAAGCTCAAAAGATGAGTCTTACTAATGTATGACTTGAATGTGATTTTTCCTTGGTTAGTGGTGCATTTACTACTAGGACTAGTGGATACTTCGTGATCGGTGAAACACTTGTCTTAATTACTATGGGAAAATAAAGTTTAGGGTTACTCATATTTTTTCGTGAAGGGAATGTATGTGCAGATAAACTGGCTAACATATGATTTATTTATAAATACTCATTTCATTGGTAAATAGGCTTTCATCAGTCTATTCTTATAGTTTTTTTATGCATAGGTATATATTACGTATGTATTATTTTTGTTAACATATGGATTTTGATCTAATCTCCTTATTTTATTTTATTTTGTATTTTCTTTCTTTTTCTTTTTTTGTTAATAATATTTTTTTTCATGTGATGACAAATGATTGTTGTTATTTGGAGTGTCAGCTTAGTTAAGATGTCAAGTTACATAGTAATACTATACATGAAACCTTTTATATAAAAAAAAAAACAAAACTAAAACATTCTTTACTTATCTTTTCACTTATTGTAGGTACAAAGAATTAACATTACAACTATTATATTTTTTAATATCTGCAATAAATTTGTTGGGGTCGTTTGCGCCCTTGATGTGGTCCATTTACGACTTGTTAAGTTTTGACCTAAATCATTGAACGGGGGCACGTGGTTTTGAAATTTTAAATAAAAGAAGACCAAGGTTTTTTGTAAAATAAGACAACTAGAGTCACTACATAAACGTGGATTTTAGAAGAAATTTCACATCGGATTTTTTAATAATGGGTTCTCATTGTTTGAAACACTTTTAAAATCTTCAATTAAGGTTAACAAGTTGTTTGGTGTATTATTTACACACACAAATATATTATTGCAATGGATTTTTTTTAATATTCATGAAATAAATATATTAATAATAAAATAATAACTAAAAGTGTTAAATAGAAAGATATTTTCATCGGAAAAGATTATATTCTTTTCTTTTGACTGCGTTAATTAGATTCTTCATTAAGTGTTTTATAAGTATTAATTTGGTATGAAATAATTACTTTTTATTTTTACTGAACCTTGAATTTTACTTTGTAACTAAAGTCCAATCAAAACAGACAAATTAAACTGTGTAGTCTCCCTCTTGCTTTTATAAAAAGAAAAATGTCTCTGTCTTATTACTTTATTCAAATTATTTTCGAGTGTGTTTACATATCAATAATTGAGCATATCTCATTTTGGAATGTGGCCGTTGCTGCGTCACAATACTGAACTATAATGTTCGATCGTCAAATTCACTATACAGTGATGAAACAGCTAATTGAGCACGTGCACATCCGCGTAAATCAACACGTGCGAGAGATGGGTTTCCACTTTGTTTGTTCGTGGAACTCTACACTCTGCAACAGTGAGTAAAGAGATTAACAAATAATATTTTGGAAGAAAAAAAGTGTGTAGAAAATATTATTTGATTGCCGCATGATGGATTTCTAGGTCATAAAGAGCTACGCGCCGTTGATTGTTTTTGACGGCAGACGTTGAAAGGGAAGTCATAACTTCTCAAATTGATCTGGCAAAGATTAATGCATTACCTACCACACAAAATTCGCTATCCAATTTGAGACTTGCATGGTTTCTGAAGGTAAAAAATCGCTTCTAAAATCTAACTTTGTTGTATAAATTGCGATTTATTGTTCATTCAACAGGTTCCGGATTCGTGAGCATGACGATTCGACTGATTCCAATGAGGATTGATCATTGTGCCATACCAAATCTCTCTAAAATAAAGTGGCTTTCCATTTTAAATTATTTTGATGGTCATTCATCACCTCATTTGCTGTTCACCATTAAGTAAGTTTAGGTTTTTATAAAGAAAAGTGTAAGTTTTTATAAAGAAAAATGTTTTGTTAACCCCTCTGTCAACTAACATAGACTTGACATCGAATACGTAATATTGGGTGAGGATGTGGCAGTGAGGTTTTTTGTAATTTTGATGGGAGTGATATGATAGTTTTGTAAAAGTTTAAGAGTTCAGCGTTTGAGTGCGGGTGCGGAAGCGAAAGCGAGAGAGTTTCAAACGAAAGGGAAGATCTAACGAAAGGGATGAAACAGTGACCTCATCAGAGGGAGGGAGAAAGAAGCAGCGAGAAGCACATATATTACACCGGTTAGATGGCTTAACCGGTGTAATATGGGTCGTATATTACACTGGTTAGATGGCTTAACCGGTGTAATATGGGTCGTATATTACACTGGTTAGATGGCTTAACCAGTGTAATATGAGCCATATATTACAGTCACCCTACCAGAGCTGGTTACCCAACCACAAGTTCTGGTACACGCAAAACTGGTTACCTGTGTGCTTGTAAGTGGTTACTTCTGTGACGTTTATGACCACCCACTCTTGATGAAAAAAATTCAAAAAGTTGTCATATATTACACCCATGGCAGAACTGGATACCCACCCTACCAGAGCTGGTTACCCAGCCACAAGTTCCTCCACCTGTACTGGCACATGCAAAACTGGCTACCCGTGTGTCTGTAAGTGGTTACTTATGTGACGTTTATGGCCACCCACTCTTCATGAAAAAAATTCAAAATTCATTTTTCATAAGGGTCATATATTACACCGGTTAGATGGTTTAACATGTGCAATATGGGTCATACATTACACCCATGGCAGAACTGGACACCCACCCTATCAAAGCTGGTTACCCAGCCACAGGTTCTTCCACATATACTCGTACACACAAAACTGGTTACCCATGTGCCTGTAAGTGGTTACTTTTGTAACGTTTATGGCCTCCCACTTTTCATGAAAAAAAATTCTAAAAGCTTTTGAATATGGGTCATATATTACACTCGTTAGATGGTTTAACCGATGTAATATGTTTTGAGTAAAAAAAAATTAATATATTACATCGGTTGTTACAAAGAATCGATGTAATATATTCGTTTTACCCTATTTTAACGTTCACGCCTCACTGCTCATTCGCGTTACTACCCTATTTTGAATTTGTCACGTCATTGCCACATCTACAACGTCAGAAGTGTGTTACTATCAGACGGTGTCAATATATCATAACTCTTTTATAAATGTAATATCTAAGCGTAGTTTTTTATAAACGTAACTACCTCTTGGCTTAACATGTGACTGTGAGTTCCTTTTGCACGAATAACCGATTCACATCTATTTTGATTTATTGGTCTCGGAAAATACGAGCTTTATAAAATAAGTTTAATAAATATTATATCACATGGGTAAGAAGGAAATATACAATATCATAAAAATTCTAATATTGTTCATAGTCTTTTAGGTGCAATTCAAAATGTGACGTAAGTCTTCGTATTCTATTAGTAAATTGGAATATTTGAAATTCAACCAATCCCAGGTTTTTTCCTTTTTTTTTCTTGTGAAAGAACAGGTATAAATGAATTTTTTACCATAAAAAAATAAAAGTTTTCCCTTCTATGATTTACCACCAACTCCATAAAAAATAAGTATAAATAGGTACTCAATGAATAAGCACGAAGTAAGTAACCTCAACATTAATAACTCACTTAAATAAATCATTATTAATTTGGATGTCAAAATCTTTTATAGATACCCATCCCACAGAACTGAGAAGAGAAGACTATAACTAAGAAGAGAAGATCGATAACACCTTTAACTAAATACAATAAAGGAAGACCAAGTGAAGGAGAACAAACAACACAAAAAACTATAAATGTTGTTTCAAAATTTTGGGTTGATTCTAACGAGATGGAGGAGGATGCCAATGATATTAGGGAGGAAATAGTTTGCACTAAAAGAAAACCAGGGAGATCACCTAAGGGAACTGGAAAATCCAAAAAAACTGCTAAGGCAGTTCTCTCTACAATGTTGCAATGAAGGTCTCTTCATATTTCTGAAATGTTAGAGGACTGGAAAACTACAAAATTGTGGAGATGTTGATTAGTTTACATAAATTACATAAACCCCTCTTAGTTTTTCTTGTTGAACTCATGATGTCGTACACTAATGTTTTCGACATCCTTTTCAAATCTGTTAATATGCATTTGGTGGCTACGTCTTCTATTGTTAATAAAGCTGCTAAGCTTTGGTGTTTGTGTCGGTTCCTAATCTTGTCCAAAATTTCTTGGTCAATGATCAATTTATTTCTATAACATGCCTTCTGCATGATAAATGTTTTAGCTTTGCAGGTGTTTATGGTGCTAACACATACTTGGCTAGACGATTTTTGTGGAAGGATCTTAGTTCCTTCATAGGGCCTTGGTATATTATGGGAGATTTTAATGTTGTGTTCTAGGCGAATGACTGTAAAAGGTGGTGACTCCTAATTAGGTTTTTTGTAATGAATTTCTTGATTGGATTAATACTAAGATCTTTCTTGTATGCCTTTTATTAAATCTTGTTAAACTTAGTGTAATGGAAGGAGAGGGTTGCATAGAATTCATAGAAGAATGGATAGGGCTTTATGGAATGTGTCTGGATGAATAAGATTCTTGTACTTATCAGGTTGTTGTTAAAAATTGTTCTGATCATTCTCATATTCTTGCTAGTCTTGGTAGTAATTCTTTGAGGAAGGTTAACAATTTTTGTTTCTTTTCTATGTAGCTTTAGGACACTTCATGTCTGAAGCTGATTCTTGGGCTAATAAGGTTGTTGATTGTTATATGTTTATTTCACAACATAAGTTAAAAAGGTTGAAAATTGAACTCCGAGACTAGAATAAAAATTCTTATGGTAATGCTCACAATGTAGTTCTTCTTAAGCAGGGTCTACTCCTTAGTATTCAACAAAACTTAGAGACTTCTAGTTTGTCTAAAATTGATGGGCTTCTTTGTCAAGAAAAGATTGTTAAGGAGGAGTTTGATCATGCTCTTCACTGTTAATATTTGTTTTGGAAAGAAAGGACTAAAATGTTATGGTTCAAAGATGGACATCGAAATACAACTTTTTTCCATGTTGTGGTCAAAAGGAGAAATAATTCTAGTGGGATTCATCATCTACGGATTGATAATGAGGTTACTGAGGATCCTAAACTCATTGAGGATCTTATTTTTGGACTTTTATAAAAATCTTTATACTGAGTCTATTTTTAATGTTCCAGATACAAGTACTATGGAGGATTTTATTGGTTCTTATATTCTTGAGCTAGTTTTCTCTGAGGAGAATATATTGTTGATTAAATGTCCTAATTTTTTGGAAATCAAAACTGCTATTTTTAATCTTAATGGTAATAGTGCTTTTGGTCCTCATGGTTTTGATGCTTTTTTCTGTACCGGTCGGTACCGGACGAGCTAGCCTTAGTGACCGACCGTCCGAGTAAAATAACATATAACATAACGAATACAATAAATAAATATTATCATTAGCAATTATCACTAGCATTGAATGAGTCCATGCACATCCCAAAATATTCGGGAAATATCTCCAATATATAACGGATAAAATAGATTATACACTTCCCTAAGATTAAGGAACCACTGCATATTAGTTGACAACTGATCTCCGGTCCATAAAGGACAAAAAGTACGCAAAACAATACTATAAATAGGGTTCTCGAAAAAGGAGTAAGGTACATTTTTACATCTCACTAGAACACACCTTAAACAGAGTACTAACTTGAGCGTCAGAGTGCAATCGCAGGTACTCCCCTCGGTCGATCGAGCGTCAACATTGGAGGAAGGAGGCACGAAGATCACTGACACCTCAACAATTCTATAGCAGGTTACAGGTACTGTCTAAGCCCATCATTGTCCACATAGGTACAATTGGCCCCCACCATGGGGCCGAGATAAAACCATCTTCTACAGCAACTCCTGAACAACAATGGTATAAACAAGGAATAACACTAACAGCGACCGGATGGCGGAAGAACAAATGACCCTAATCCAGGCCCTCCAAGCACTAATGGAGGAGTTACGACAGAAAAATATCGTCGATCAACTGAAAAATGAAGTGGATCGACGCCGACAAGAGGAAGAAATGTTCCTTTTGAAGGAGCAGAATTAAAACCTATTACAACAAATCAAAGGTCCCGAAAGGGAAGAAGAATCCCGAACACCACATCCTACAACCCATCAGTCTAGAGCCCTGCCGCCAAATCTATCAGATCACCCAACTCCCCATACTTTCCAAACTCACTAAAGTTCTTGAAACAATCTTGCCCCGACCGGAGAAGAAGATCTGAGAGGGCACCCATTCACAGATGAGATAATCGATACTCCAGTCCCTCCAATGTGCAAAGGGTTAACCATTAAACCTTATGATGGTTCTACTCATTCGGAAGAGCACCTGGATGTGTTTAAAACACATATGACCTTGTACACAACCAACAAAGCACTGTGGTGTAAAGTATTCCCTACTTCTCTCCAAGAAGGACCAACAGGCCTTGGTCTTTTATCCTAAAAGCTAGAGTTTTTAAATCAAAATACGAGTTTAGAATGATTTATAGATCCTCATCTCTTTGGTCTGGAATTAAGCAGTTTTATTCTACCATACTTGATTATACTTCTTGGACTATTGGTACGAGTAGTTTTATTAAATTCTGGAATGATAAATGGTGTTCTACTACTTCTTTAGCAAATATTGCAGGGTTATCTGATGGTGTTAGCATTCCGGCTACCGTCTCTCAGTTTTGGACAGGTTGTGATTGGAATATTCCCTTGTCTTTACAGCATATGCCTCATTTTTTTAATTATATCATGGTTAGGGAGGACAAGATATTCCTCATTTTACTACTAGGACTAATGTTCCTTGGATACTTCGTAATCGATTGAATACTTGTCTTAATTACTGTGGAAAGATCAGGTTTAAGGTTACTCATATTTTTCGTGAAGGAAATGCATGTACTAATAAGTTGACTAATTTAATATTTATTCATAGAAAACTATTTTATTGGTATAATAGGTTTCCATATAATCTTCTCTTAAATTTTTTTATGAATATTATAGTCTACCTATATATCGTTTTTGTTAGCATATGAATTTCTATCTAATCCCTCAATATTTTTAGATGTCAAGTTGCATAGTGATACCTAACATGAAAACTTTTATAAAAAAAAAGACAAAAAGTAAAAAAAAAAACCAGCACAAATTTTCTGGTATATGAAAATATTTTTTTTAAGAACATAAGGATTATATAAAATAGTTCTTTTCTTGTAAATAATGTAAATGCATTCTTTTTTTTAATTCATGCAATTATGTTATAAAAATATATAACAATTTATTTTTTTAGTCTTTGTCATCTCGTCAAGAACCAAAACAGTTGATGGCAAATTTTGAGCACATCATAAAACTGCAAAAAAAATATAGATGCCAGAAACAGAACTTTTATATTTGCATGAACGTAGAACATATTTAATCTTTGCGGAATGTCATGAAAACTATGAAATGAAGATAAGTTTTAATAGTCCTAATTGTTGTTTTACCTCTCGTATTATCGTTGGTTTCATTGTTCAGTTATGGGGTTTTAATCTATTCATCAACATCAAATATTCAACGAATGACGTGACACTACAGTAAAAAGTCACATTAGCATAGATAACTTCTGATTTTTGCAATTGAATATAAAGCTCTATCAGTATTTTTCATCAAGATATCAAATTGACAATGTCATCAAAATTGAACCTTTAAAATAGTAAGAAAACTAACAGAACAATTTACACTTTTTTGGTTCTCAGGTACAGGTATCCCTTTTTTACTTCTCATATACAAGTACTTATTATGAATCCAAATGGTTCGAATTTTTTATATAATTTAAATAAAAGTCAATTCAATCCAATTCAATTCAATCAAACCATGATTCATTGAATTGAATATTAAATTTTGATATTGAATCCATAAATCCTACTTGGATTATATATATATATATATATATAAACAATGAGTCAGGAAAGAAATTTGAAACCTCAGATATTCATTGATCATTTATGAATGTCGCATATTGGCTTTCATACCTCACAGATGTGACAAACTAGCAATTGGAGAACAAGTACTCAATTGAGTTCTCTTCACAGATTCAAGAACAGCATTTATCAATTAGGCTCAGCTTTTATCAAAATGCTTCAAATCACATTTGTGCCATTTCCCTCATGGACACCTAAATTTCAGCCACAAACCAAATGATAAATCACGGCCATCACGTTTATCAATTTTTTTAAAAAAAATACTCCATCCAATATCTCAATCAGCTAAACCACCATTCTGTAGTAGGATACATAAAATAGCAATAGAGACTAGGGCACCTAAATTAAAAGAATAAGGCACACTTCACTTCTTTTTGGGGTAAATGGAAAAACCCTCGTTCTGTGTTCATATTTGGATGTTTAAATACTCACCTAAATGTGAAGGATGAAGCAAGTTCTACAAAGGGCGAGTGACGAATCCCCTCGCAACCATCTTATCCACCAATTCTTCATGCTTTTTCAACTGTCCAGCGTTTCTGAGCAGCTCCAGAACAGTTTCATAAACGGACAGATTCGGTCTTAGGCATTTTTCTTCAACCATTTCCTTCACCAACTTGTAAGCATTGTTCCAGTGCTTCATTTCACAAAACATCGAAATCAAAATCCGGTAAGTGTTTACATTAGGTTCAACCTGATTCTCATCCATTTCCTTCTTCATTTTCAGAACCATATCAGTAGATTTCGACTCAGCAAACATCCTCATCAATATATTATAAGTCAACGTATTGGGCTGGCACTTCAGCTCCTTCATTCTAGCATACATCCTGTGCGCACCATTCACATCATGCAATTTAGCTATGCATCCAAAAACACAATTGAAAGTGGATGCATTAGGAGCAACCCCTTTCTTGACCATCAAATTGAGAATCTTCACAGCCTCATCAAGATTCTCATCCCTACAATGACTCTCAATGATGAAATTGTAGCTGATGGTATCTGCAGGACAACCAAGCCTCTTCATCTGATTGTGAACCTGCAATACCTTCTCAGTCCTCCCAGCCTTCACATGAACCCGCATCAAACTATTGAAAGTAACAGCATTAGGATCACACCCTGAATCGATCATCTCGGCGAAAACATCATGAGCACGCGTAATTTGCCCGCATCGGCACAACGAATCAATCACAATGCTGTAAGTATAAACATTAGGCTTAATCCCAGCCATCTTCATATCACTAAACACCTCTTCAGCCTTAGATATGTTACCAGCACGACACCACCCATAAACCAAACTAGTGTATACTAAAACATCAGGCTCAAACTTATGCTTGAGACTCTCAAAAAACGATTGAGCCTCATTTGCCCTTCTTTTTTTACACAAGCTACTAATCACAATTGAAAACGCAACCTTATCGGGGGTGCAGCCGTAGTCCTCCATACGGTTAAAAGCGTGCACCGCCTCCGCAGCTAATCCGGCCCTCACGTAGCGGCGGACGAGAGCGGAGAACGTGTGAACGCTGATTTCGACGCCGCGAGTCTTCATGAGGTCGATGACGTGCCACGCGAGGTCGAAATGTCTCAGCTTTCCGGCGAGGTCGAGCATCTCGTCGTAGGGCTCCGGCGAGGGGGGAAATCCGTCAAGTGAGGTAGCCCAATTGAAGAACGCGAGGGATTGGAATAAGGGGATGCCGTGGCGGACAGCGCCGCATTTCTCGATGACGCGGCGGGCGACGGCGGGGGAGAGTGTTTGAGCGGCGGAGAGCGCGGAGAAGTCAAGGGAGAGGTCGGGGATGGCAAGGTTGGGAGTGGGGGGAGCGGCGTTAGGGTTTGGTGAGGGGTTTCTGCGGTGGTGATCTTTGATGGCGGCGTGGAGTTTGTCGGCTAAGGTGGTTTCCTCGGGGGATAGGTTTGGAGTTTGACATGTGTCATTTGGATCGGGTTGGAGAAGAGGTTCGGGAAGTGAATCCGAAGAACAGTGTTGGTTGAAAGTGCGGGGAAGGAGCGGTGAAAGAGAGTGGCGCAAGCGTGCGCATGATTTGATCAAAGCCATTGATGGGTTGAGTGACGCTGCTGCGCCGTTCGTGCCCTCCGGTGAGTATTGAGAGTCACTACGACGTTATTGGTAATGGGGCCGAATCGGCCAGAGAAGAAGAAAATAGTTGTGGACCAAGGGCCAACACAATGGCCACATTGGGCTAGGTTATGCACAGTTCATATTTTAAAACAAAATTAACGCAATCAAATATAATCACTTTACTAAACAAAGCGTTTGATTAATTGATTTTTTTAAATGAGTTCGCTGTTTTGTTTTCAAGCAGATCAATTTTCTGGATTAATTACGTTTATTATTTTTTATTCATATATGATTTGATTTTCCTTCTAAAATAATTAATTGAATCAAACGTATAAAAACTTGAAAGTTGATCTGAAAATTTATTTATATGCAAACTTTTTTAATGACCTATGTATATTTTGATAAATTGTTTGTTTGGCCCGTTTTTAGGTGTTTAGGCCTTTTCGTTTTTTTCTTTTTTTTTTCCTGTTTTCATTTATACCAGGGATTTTCCTTGTGTATGCCTCTAGTATAAATTTCTTATAAGTTAGTTGTAGTTATAATCATTTAGCATGTGTTTGGATTAGGAGGTGGCACTGTAGTCGCAGACGGATGTGGGGTGTCACTTCCGTTTGGATCCACTGATGGTGGAGGGTGGGGGTGAGGGGAAAGTTGGACAAAATGAGAGAGCTTTCAGAAGTGAAGAGAAAGGAGAGGGTAAGGGAGTGAATTCCACGAAGGATGAGTGCAAAGTCATTTGTGCCCTCACTATAATTTTGGACGTATATGGACGTGAAGCATGCATGCACACTGTTATGTGAAGAACCTTTTCAGCAAGCACGTGAAGAACCTTTTCAGCAAGCACATGAGATTCCTAACCATTGTTCAGGAATCTGTTTGACCAAATTCAATGTTCAATGAATGCATAGCTAAGTTGGTGAGAGAGTGGATGAGCGTAATAAAGAGGTGCAACACTATATATCGGTCCCAACCTCACAAACCTCACAAAGTAGAGGCAATTCAATTATTCACAAAGCACAGACCTAAAGAGCTTACAGAGAGTCGTGAGTAAGCATAGTGGTAGGAGAGTACGTTTGGTTCTTCCTTTGTGACCTCAGGTGAGCTTTGTGTGAATTTAGTTTCTTCCTTAACCGATTACCACTGAAAATGAACGTATGACATAATTGATTATGTGGTAAAAATAGTTGATAATCGATTATGTGTAAAAAATTTCGTGAGATAATCGATTATGATGGTTTTTGAACCGTAAGCATAATCGATTATGTAGCTTAAACCTTTGGATAATCGATTATGTTCTATTTTACACTGAAGTGATAATCGGTTATGTTTCTTAATTTTCCATATTTTTTATTTTGTGTTTTTTGAACTAATTTTTGAATGATTTTTTTTGTCAGGCACAATTTCATAAATCTGTGTTGTGGTTTTGTTATGCTCTCTTGAGGTATGTGTGTTTTTTTTTAAAATTGTGTTTGGATGTATATTTTTATTTAAAATTTAATTTGTTTAAATTATTTTAAATTTAATTTATTTAAATTATTTTAAAATACTTGTTAATTAATTTTTAGTTTTAGATGTGAATGTTTAGGAAAACTAAAATAATTATATTAGTAAATTAAATATTGTGTTAAGTTGATTATCTAAAATTGTATATTGTTAATGGAAAAATTTCATGAAATTTGAATATGTTATTTTTGTGACATTAATTAAATTTATAAATTGAAATTAGAGATCTGAATCTGTTATTTTAAAATATTGTTATTAAAAAATTATAAAAATTGTTGCAGTAATTTAAAAAAAAAACAAATATACAGAAGATTATTTTAACATTTAACAATGTTAATAAATAAATTTATGAATGTGTACATAGTAATATTTTTTTTTTAACTTTGAAGCTATTAATAAATAATTTTTTTGATTTAAATTTACAGAATAGATTATTTTTTTAAAATTATTATTTTTACAGAATGTAAATATAAATTTTTAATGTTATTTTTCAAAACAAATATTGTATTGATTAAAAAAAACAGAAAAAATTACATAATAAATTAGAATATTTAATAATATGTGTGCATAGTTACTATTTTTTTGAACATTTAATTCTTTATAAAGAAATAAATTTATTTATTTGAAATGATTATTTTTGTATAATGGAAATAGAAATTTTGAATGCTATATTTTATATTTTTGGACATTTTACATACACATAATACATATAATTTATTTGTCATAGTTTACATAAATAAATTGTTAATGTTATTATGAAAAAATTAAAACAAATATTGTAGTAATTAAAAAGTACAGAAAAAGATTACATAATAAATTCGATTTTTTAATAATATGTGTAGATAGTTAATATTTTTTTAATATTTAATGCTTTATAAAAAAAACATTTATTTATTTAAAATTATTATTTTTATAGAATGGAAATACAAATTTTTAATGTTATATTTTTATTTTTATTTTCATTTTACATAGACATATAATATTATGAAATATATATAATTTATTTCTCATAATTTACATATATTGTTAATATTATTATTTAAAAATTAAATCAAATATTGTAGTAATTTAAAAAAAATAGAAAAAGGTTACATAATAAATTAGAATTTTTACTAATATGTGTACATAGTTAATATTTTTTGAACATGAAATTGTTTATAAAAAATATATTTATTTATTTAAAATTATTATTTTTACAAAATAGAAATACAAATTTGGAATGCTATTTTTTATATTTTTTAAAATTTAATTCTTTATAAATAATAAATTTATTTATTTATAGTTAATATTTTGACATAATGCATGAATGCAAATTTGACATGTTATAAATAATAAATATTAACAGAAGTTTTTATAGAAATTAATAATGTTATAGAAAGTTTTATTGTTACATAATGGAAATGTAATTAAAAAAATTAATAATGTTATACAATTTTTTATTATTACAGAATGTAAATGTAATTTAAAATATTATAAATATTATTGTAGTAAAACCCTAAACAAAAAAAGTTAAGAAAAGATATATTTATTTGTTGATTGAATAAATTATAATTTTGTTAGTCTATATTTATCTTGATATATTAGATAAATTAAATAATAGAGTCATTTACAATACAATTTTTATTATAATTATTTAAAATTAGATATTAGGGTTACTGTACTGGTGTAGTTTTACACCGAAACAGTAATCGCATTCGGTATGTTGTATTAACACTTATCCATAATCATGGTTCTGGATCAAAGTTCAAGATTTCGTGGATAACATTATGAATTCGGGTAGCCATTACGATGAGGCAGAGATGGTACATTTTGAGGAAACGGTTGCAATTTATGGTGACCTTGTTGCGGTGAACATGAATTTAATTTCACAAATACAAGAACAAATTAAAAAAAAATACTAAAGGTGCTTCAGTGATGATCCTTTGTATGATTGGTTTTGGATTGAATTTGTTACGTATGGTGCGTACTAGAAGGAACTGTATTAGTCAGTTCCAACCACAAAAAGAGCGTCGCAGACAAGAATTGATGGAGTACTTGGTTCACACTGAACAATGTTGTGATATTATTCGCATGGGACCAGAAGCTTTCTTTCAATTATGTTAACGAATACGGGGAACTGGACTTGTTAAAGATGCATATCGATCAACCATGAAAGAACAAGTTGCGAAATTTCTGCACATTATTGGGCATAATGTGAAGAATCGAAGTGTGTCATTCTTTTTTCATCGGTCTGGAGAATCAGTTTCCTGTCACTTTCATAATGTTTTGAGTGCAATATTAAGTTTGGAGGGGGAATTCTTAATTCAACCAAATGGAACGGTTGTAGAACTGCACATCCTTAACAACAATTGATTTTACCCCTACTTTAAGGTTTGTTTATGATAATATTATTTTAAATCACGTATAATGTTTTATTTATTTTGTGTTTAATAAAACTTATGAAATTTGGTTTACATTAGAATTGTATAGGGGCAATAGATGAGACTCATGTACGTGTTAAGGTTTCACGTGCTGATGCACCTCGTTTTCGAGGGAGAAAATATTGGCCAACTCAAAACATATTTGCAGCGTGTGACTTTGACATGAAGTTCACATATGTCCTGGCAAGTTGGGAAGGAACAACCTCGAATTCAAGGATATTAAAAGACGCTTTGGTACGAGACGATCCTTTGATTATTCCAAAAGGTTAGTTTTAGGGGATTGGGTGTGCAGAAGAATAAATAGGTTATAGTAGTATATACTAACGCATCTTTGCACTATCTTTGTAGGAAAATACTATCTTGGTGATGCAGGTTTTATGTTAAAACCAAATCTAATAACACTTTATCGCGGGGTTAGATACCATTTGAAAGAATATTCGCGAAGATGGCCACAAAATGCTAAAGAGCTATTTTATCTTCGACATTCATCACTTAGAAATGTAATTGAGAGAGCATTTGGGGTACTGAAAAAACGATTTCCAATTATAGCCAGTAGGACTGAGTCACATTATGATGTCGATACTATGACAAAAATTGTTTTAGGTTGTTGTATTCTGAATAACTTTCTTCGCGGGGTCGACAATGATGAGTCTCTGATTGAAGAAGTAGATAATGGATTGTTACAAGAAGATGTCCAAACAACCACCACCCATGCTCGTGAGCATGATTATAGCTTAGGGTGTCATATTAGGGACATTATAGCAAACGAAATGTGGCAAGATTATGTAAACAATTAATTTCATGAAATAATATATTTTCTTTGATTTTTCAATGTTTGTCATCCTAACTTTATTTAAGTTAATTAGATGGATCGCGGGAAAAATGTTGCTTCAAATTCATCAGGTTCTTATCGAGAGTTCACGAAGTGGACGACGGAGATGAACCTAATTTTGCTCAATGCAATGATTGATGAGGTACGAAAAAGGTGTAGAATTGATGGTAGCTGGACCACTCAAGGATACATTAACATATTTATGGCTTTAAATGAGGTTGGCTTATCGGGTATTAAGAAAAATAATGTGAAGAACTGCCAGAAAAGCCTAAAGGATAGGTGGAGGGAAGTCCATGATATGTTTGGGGGATTGAGTGGTTTCGCATGGAACCAGACCACCAAACGTTTTGAAGCCGAGGACGAAGTTTGGAGTGAGCTGATTAAGGTACGATGATAAGTATTTTTTATTGAACAAATACATTTGACTTCACATTTGGCATAAAATACTAATATGTGACATGTATGTAGGCTAAACCATCTACAACGAAATGGCGTGTGAATCCCATTCCCCATTATGACCTCATGGAAGAGTTGTTGTCTAATGATAGAGCCACGGGAAGTCGGGTCAGGACAACCCGTGACATCAATTCACCTCCGGACATGAGCAATTTCAGTGTCAACCTTGGGGACAATAATATGGATTATATCCCCGACCAACCGAACTATGAGGAGGCAGATGACTACGTCCCACAATCACCTGGTCCTCACTTCCAATCTAGTGACACTCCTTCTGACACGCCATCAAACACTCCTTCTATGCCGTCTGTTGGCTCTGCGGGCACATCCTCATCTTGAGGATCAAAGAGAAAAGACCCTACTATGGACGGTATTGATGAACATTTTGCATTGTTGAATACTAATATTTAACAATGCGTGCCATCAATGAAGGATGGAAATGAAAATGCCTCTCAATTGGTGGATATAGCTCGTGCATAGGCAACGACAGCTCAAGATATAGCTGCCAAAATTAGACGAAGAAATGACCTATATGCTGAGCATGTACACCACCATTGACGTCATGCCTCATACCAATACTCAGAGTCGTATATTTGGGCAATGCTCGTGGAGCTTAACATCCAGGACGAACAAGTCATTGATCAATGCTACGAGTTCTTATATGAGCATCTAGGCAGAGTTAAGCCACTATTTGGGATGCCATACGAGCGTCGCATGACCAAATTGTTTGCATTCATGACTGGGCGTTAATTTCATATTTCATGCGTCGGCGGTTCCTCCGTATCTTCTACTTCAGTTTATGATGTCTTAATTTGATTTCACTTGGTTTGTAATTTGTTTATGTATGTTTCTTGTTGGACAATTATCACAAGAACTGTTATTATTGAACTTTTGGAGTTAAACTATTCACTTTTCATTCGTCATCTAATATTTTGTTTATGCACTTCTACTATTGAGTTTGATAACTGCATTTAATTGGTTTATGATATTGTGATAACTTTCCTTTACTTAAAATTGAGTTTCATATTTGATGTCATAAATATTTAATTTTTTCTATATATTTGCATTATAGATGACATCATCATCCCAGAAACGCCACAAAACCCGTAAAGGTAAAGAGCCAGCAGAAGGTCATGCCGTTAATCCTCCACCAGCAACGGGGATTGAAGAAGTACTTGATTATTCAAGATACTTTACTTCAAAACGGAAAATGATGGTCTTTGAAAAAATGTTTCATGGAAGACCAATCATAACTCCGAAAGCCATGCATTCTCCTTTTTTTGTTGCACCAGGGTTTGAATTTCAAAAGCTTTTAAACTTTCAATACTTACAACCTTTCCTTGGAATGAAACTTCCCTACTATGAGGAATTGGTGCGAGTGTTTTATACAAATCTGAAGATCACACCTCTTTGTGAACTTGCCATTGAGATTTGTGGCAAGCGGATACACACCAATGAAATGGATTGGATGAATATTGCTGATCTGAGGTATGGCGATGTTAAGTTAACACCTGGGACGATCCCTGAGGAATGTAATTTTGATCGAGCCTTAGCATTATCGTCCATGCTTCGTGAAGATGTTCAGGGATAGAATGTCAGAAATGCCAGTAGTCTAACAATGAATGACCGGCTACTACATTACATATGGGTGCATATGTTGTGCCCTCGTGGAAGCAACTTCGCACAAGTATTAAATGAAGATATTTTCATGCTCTGGTGCAAAAAAAATAACATAATGATTAATTGGCCACATTACATCATGCAACACATGATGAAATGTCGAGATAACAACATGTCGTTGCCTTATGCAATTTTGATAACACGCATCTTGCAGGTGTATGGCTTCGACTTGGAAAATGAACAAGCGGTAATGCTTGGATGGAATCATTATTTCGCCAAAAAGAGTATGACCAAATTAAATATATTCTAGGTCAATGGTGTATGACAACTTGGTAGGCCTCAAGTGGAGGACGAAGGAGATGATGAAGAGGATTAATTGCCAGAACAACATCTTCAAGGTGCTTAACCTCAACCCGCAATCCCTAGTCAAACTGAAATGTTAACCCAAATTTGGGCGGGGATGCAAGACATGAAAGAAAGCATGAGGAACGTTAACATCCGTTTTGACAGGGTTGATGAAAGGATGGAGCGGGTTGATCAAAGGATGGACAAAATGGAGGATACTCTGAATCAGATTCATCATTATCAAGGCCATTGATTGTCTATTTGCATTATGTTATTGTCATTTTTTTTATTTCTATTTTTCATGTTAAACATTATTATTGTTATTTTTATTGTTTTTGTTATTTTTCACCTTGAACATTGAGAAATTCATATTTAATATTAAGCTTCATATTATTTTTAATGCAAGTTCTTTAAGATTTGAATTCTATTATGATTAAAGTCAATATTTCAGGTCCATTATCTAAATTGGAAAATGAATAACATTCATTACGTAGCCTTCAATGTCTATGCATGACATGACATCATCCTCTAGCTGCACTGGTTGTGATGCAAAATCACGTGGTACTTTTACCCATGTTGCTGGGAGCACAAGTGCGTTCGTTGCTCCTATTTGTGATTGTGGACAATTTGCTGTTTTGAGAACAACAACAACTGAACAAAATGTCGAAAAACGATTTTGGGGTTGTCCCAAGTACAAGGTAAATTTAATTCAATTCGGTTTCATGCAAACTTAACTATGGTTATTTAAATTTTTTCATTGTTGAATTTTATTCTTTTCTTCAAAATAGATTACAAGTGACATTGTTCTAGGCTGTAATTTTTTCAAATGATACAATGAAGACATTGTTGATGACAAAGATGCAATCATTATCAGACAACTGAATAAGATATGCCTTCTAGAAACACGTTTGAAGGTTTCCACAAGAAGGGTTAAAATGTTATTAGTGGGGATGTCTTTTCTTTTTCTAATTAACATTATTATGTTTTTAAGTTTAGCATAATTTCAAATTAACATGTATTTATCTCTCTCTACATCAAATGTAATGACTTTATATATTTTTGCAACTAATTAATGTTCATGACATCATTTCTTAAATTATATTAATGTTATTATTAATAGTAATCAAAATCATAATTAATAAAAATTATATAATTATATAATATAACATTTATTAAATAATCATTAATAATATTAAAATTATCTACAAACAAAAATTTAACTAATACAAATTTTTTCAATTAATAAAATTAAAAATGAAGAAATCATATTTCATTTCTATATTCTATTTTTTAATTCATTTCAATTTTAAATTATTTTTTAAGTTATAATTGAAACTTACAATTATTTTAATTATCAAAATTATGTACAAAATTAATAATCATTTTTTTATTATTTTTTTACACACATGGACAAAAGTATACTTTATTATTATATATAACATAATGTAATAGAAATTAAATAATATAATACTAATTATTATAATTAACTTAAATGTCCTTTAAATTAATTAATATTTCATTTTCTTGTTTATTTATATATAAGGGTAAATTTGTAATCTTATAATTTACACTATTCAAAATATATTAAAATACTTTCACAACTATCACATCATTCACGCTTTCCAATAAACTTTTTTCACACATCTACTCTAACATCTCCCAATCTAAACATTCAACTTTTTCCACACTTTCTTTACACTTCCACTCCCCCACACCCTCAACTTTCCACTCACCCACAATCTCTAATCAAAACAAAACATTAGAATTTGTTTTAGTGATTCACGATGTGATTATGGTTGAATAATTGGTTTCTTGATTTATGCGACTTAAATACACTAATAAATACTAAATAAGATTGGTTTAAACATGTGATATAGTTTATCTTTGTGAGTTTTGAATTTGATTGATATATGAATCATTCTACGCGATATTTTTTTTTTTTTTTACTTATGCTTGTTTATATTTCAGAACTTAGAATGATTCTCTTGTTTGTAACTTTATTCACATACAGAGATGATTATGCATTGTATCATCTTGTAATTTTTTTAAAAATAAATTTTCCTCCTTATAAGGGATCAATAATAAAAAAATAAAAAAAAAAAATATATATATATATATATATAATGAAAAGAAAAATAAATAATTCTAAAATATAAATTCCTTCTTTTTACTACTAGTTCATTATCACATTTGAAAAAACATAATCACAAAAAATAGGGCAATATAGTATTTAAAAAAACTTTCATTAATTCATGTGTTCTAATGGATAAAATTTCAATTCATTCACTTAATCAACATGACAATAAAGTATCAAACTATAAACCTACTCATTGCATTTCATGTCAAAATATTTTTGGCATCAACTATCACATACCTTTGACTATATATTTGGGAGATACATGCGTTGAATTTGTAGAGTGAAGGGTATGGACTCGACGCATAAGGGATGGTCGTTACTTGAACTAGCTTAACTTGATAATAATAGCCTCAGTAGCCTACGCTAGAGGCTGGGGGCATGTAGAGTAATGGGCTTGGATCCGACGCATAATATGAGAATCGGAATCCTATCCTTAACAGGAAATGTGCGTCATCCTTTATTCATTAGACTTAATCACCCTTAATGGCCCAATAAAGGCAGAATCGGACTACGTTACATAATATATGATCAATATATATCAGAGGGAACATCAACAAGGGGATCTATCTTTTACACACTTATCCTAGGCCACTTGGAGAGGTTATAGGGCTAGGTTACAATTCGATCTACAGAAAGGATCATCTCATATCATCTAATACACAACACAGAGAGTACTCTTAACTCATTCTATCCTATATTCATTATAATTTTGTGTTCTTACTAACTTGAGCGTTAGAGTGTCATTGCAGGAGGAGCCCCTCTCGTTTCCTGAAGGTTGAATCACTAGAGCTTGAAGGGAGACCACCATTAAGAGCTCATCCAGATTCTGATGTGAATCAAAAATACATGAAGATGACCAAGGACTATACTTGAAGGGTCATCTCAACAATCAAATAAAGAGGCCATCAATAGGAGGAATGGTCAAAGACCACAACACTTGATATTCTTCTTATTATTGTTCTTCATATGGAAGCCCAAGCCCAAAACCCAAGCCCAAATTGAGGCCCAAGCCAACACATGATTTCATCATCCATCATGCCTAAGAAGAAAATAAGAGCAAGGGCACAAGCATTAATAAATGAGCATTAATGGATGTCTCTTTTTTTAATTTCTTTTTAGTATTTTTAGTAGAACATTAAAGGAAGGTGTAGATGTAAAATAAGGGGTGCTAATGTACAAAAACAAGTCACACCTTCCATGTGACATAAAGAGTAGGTGTAGATGTAGTTTTAGGAGGTGCCAAAGTAGGAAAGCAAGTCACACTTCTCATGTGACTTGTTTTGGCGCCAATTTTGAATAGTCTAGTTTTTGAATTGTGCCTTTTCATTTTCAGCCCTCTTCTACTATAAATAGAAAGGCAATGCTCATGTAAATTTATAATTAGAAATTGAAGAAAGGAAACTCTACTCAAATTGAGAGAGAATTGTGAGAGATTTGATCTCCTTCACTAGTCTTATCTTGTGAGCTTTGGAGTGCTTCAAGTGGCGGCAACTTGCACTCATCTTGGACCTTTCACCATCCAAGTGGCGTGTTCATCTCCTCCAAGTCTTCATCCAAATAAGTTTCTTCTTCATTCCATCTCGATTTCCATTTCTAATCATGTTTTAGCCATTCCAATCGGTTGTTTTTGTTCCTTTTGTGTTGTTCTTCAATTTCCATCGATTACTCTTGTTATTCTTGTGTTTCCTTTTCAATTTTGCACTTGTAGCTTAATTTGATTTGGTATTTGTGCTTTCAATTCCTTGTGTTGTTTTGGTTCAATGTGGAATGGCACTCAATCTTGAATTTGGTTCATCTATTAGAAGGCTTTGTACTTCAATGGTGATTCCTTAAGTTCCTCCACTTGTTCCTAATTGTTTGTCCTTGTTTCCAACTCTTAATTGTTGTCATTCTTCACATATATTGTTGTGTTCATATTCTGAAAAGTGTCTATGTTTGATTCAACTCACATCATGTGGTATCTAGATCTATGGTTGTGTGCAAAATTTTATTTTTTGAGTTGATTGGCACTTTAATTCTGATTTTGTGTTAGTTGTTGTTTTCTTTTTGCTTTAATTGAGTCTTTCTTGCTGTTTTAATTGGTACAAATTAATTGTGATTGAGTCATTTTGCTTTGTGAATCCATATAGGTTTTGTCAAAGTCATGTTTCTCCAAAAAATGTCATCAATTCTATGTAGTACTTTTATTCATAATTTTGGTTGATTGATTTTCTTTGAGTGCAGTTTTTATAATTATGTTTTTGATCCTTTGCTGCATTTTTTCTTTTTAGAATTGAGTTCATGCTTGTTTGTTACATCCATACAAGTTCCTACACATCAATTCCATTGTGTCTTTGAAGTTTCAATTCTGTTTTTTAATTCCAGAATAGGTTTCATCTGTTTTCCAGTATTTGTGCTAATTGAAATTGCTTATGAAAATTAATTTTGTTGGATAAAAATTCTGAAGTTCTGGATTTAAGTAGTTTGAAGTGTTATAAAAAAAGTGGAAAAAGCAGTGAATCAAAATTCAAAATACAGAAAAAATGATAAATAAAAAACAATCAGTGTGCAATTCTGGCGCGGAAAAAATGGTGACGCGATAGTGATTTTGAAAAATTTATCACAATTAATTGGCGCACTGTTTTTGTGTGATTCCCATGCCTAATTTGAGATAAGATCTTGAACTTTCAGTGGTTTAATTTTCAACTTCCAATTTGCATTATCTAGTTCCAAATAAATCTTTAAAGTCACACACATTTTATACAAAAATTCCAGTAGTATTGTTTTTTGGTTTTCTTCATCTTATTCTCTATTCTTTAGGTTCTCTTTGAGTGCTATCTTTTCATTGAGTGCCTTCTTTTCTTGATTGTCTTTTTCATTTCATATTCTATTCACAGTTTTGTCATCTCTTTTACTTCCAATTTGGTTTAGCTATTTCTTGTTTACACCTTTTCTTGCTTGTCTTTTCTTGTTTCCTCAAGTTTTGTGGTGTATTGTTCTTTGAGTAAGTGTATTTTGCTTTGGCATATTTCACTTGAGGCTCATCCAATCCACAAGAGAGGCTTAGTTAAGGAAATAAATATTTTCTTGGAGTGGTTTGAGTGCTCTTTTACAATTTGTAGCAAACATTCTTTTATTCTAACAAGTTTTCTTTAATTGTTTGTTCTTTGCGTTTTGTGTTTGTTTGTTAATATGGATAATATTTCAAGTGGTGTATCTTCCAAAACTAAATCCTATCACAAAGCTCACCTTTTGGAAGAACTTGTGGAGGTCAAGAAGCAAATTGTCCATAAATATGAGAAAATAAGCCAACTTTCCAAAAGACTGCAAAGACTAGAAGAAGTTCATGCAAGACAAAATCAACAAGATGAAGACAAAAGGAGTTTGCACAATTTTTCCTAAAAGCGCCATCATCACCAACCACAACAACAACATTCTTTTAATTTTGTAAAGTTACCTAGTTTTCATTGGTCTAATGATCCATCTTTGTATTTAGATTGGGAAGCTAAGGTTGAACATATTTTTCATGTGAATAAGGTCACCGAAGACCAAAAGGTTAGGTTAGCTTCCTTAGTTTTCTTAGACTATGCCAACCAATGGTGGCACCATCTTGTATTGGACATTGGGCTAAACAAGAGGCCACCCATGGTCTCTTGGTATGATTTAAAGGCATGCATGCACACGAGGTTTGTTCTTCCTTCTAGGAAGGAACACTTGTTGAAGTTCCAAAGGCTTCACCAAGGACATAGGACGGTAGATGAATACTTTAAAGATTTTGAAACAACTTTGACTAAAATGAATATGCATGATAATGAAGAGTCAAAGATAAAACGGTTTGTAAGTGGTTTAAAAAGAGAAATTAAAGATTTTGTAAAATTACATGAGTACTCTTCTTTAAAGAAAGTGGTTCACCTAGCCATCAAGGTGGAATCAAACCTTTTGAAAACAACTTTCAAAAATACTCATGATGATGGTTTCTACAACTCTTATAGGAAGGATGCATACAAAATTTATACTCAACATTCTCCTTCAAATTTTTCCAAACAAACCACTTCTTCCCAAAAAGTTTCTACCCAAAATCCTTCTACCCCTAAGTCAACCACCAAAACTTCAAAAACTAAATGTTTTAAGTGTTTAAGTTTTGGGCACATCGCTGCCAATTGTCCCCTTAAAAGATCCACATTGTTAAATGAGGTAAAACAAGACCACCTTAAAACAAAAGCCAAAAGTGAAAATGAAAGAGAAAAAGAAGGTCATGATACAATGGGTCTCATCCCTTCAGCTCCAAGGTGTTTTCCTTCCTTATCTTTTTCATTTCCTAAACATTCTAAGTACTTGACATTTTTGTTTAAGAAGTTTAGGGATGCTATTCCAAACCCTCCTAAAGGTTCTCACCTTTTAAGAGGCTTTTTCACTAAATATTTCATCCCAAAATCTTCTTTCTAAACATGTCTTGTTGCTAGAATTCAACCATATCATCTCCCTAAACTTAATGAAAATAAGTTTGCTTCACCCCTACATTCTCCATCTAATGTGCGCAAACTTACTCTATTATTTGCAGGCCTACTAAATTCGTGGACAAATTCTTTCGCGCCTGGGGAGCATGATGTGAATAAAAAATACATGAAGATGACCAAGAATGCTATACTTGAAGGGTCATCTTAACAATCAAATAAAGAGGTCATCAATAGGAGGAATGGTCAAGGACCACAACACTTGAAGTTCTTCTTATTAGTGTTCTTAATATGGAGGCCCAAGCCCAAAGCCCAAGCCCAAACTGAGGCCCAAGCCAACACATGATTTCATCATCCATCATGCCTTAGAAGAAAATAAGAGTAAGGGCACAAACATTAATAAATGAGCATCAATGGATGTCTCTTTTTGTAATTTCTTTTTAGTATTTTTAGTAGAACATTAAAGGAAGGTGTAGACGTAAAATAAGGGGTGCTAATGTACAAAAACAAGTCACACCTTCCATGTGACATAAAGAGTAGGTGTAGATGTAGTTTTAGGAGGTGCCAAAGTAGGAAAGCAAGTCACACTTCTCATGTGACTTGTTTTGGCGCCAATTTTGAATAGTCTAGTTTTTGAATTGTGCCTTTTCATTTTCAGCCATCTTCTACTATAAATAGAAAGGCAATGCTCATGTAAATTCAGAATTAGAAATTGAAGAAAGGAAACTCTACTCAAATTAAGAGAGAATTGTGAGAGATTTGATCTCCTTCACTAGTCTTATCTTGTGAGCTTTGGAGGGCTTCAAGTGGCGGCAACTTGCACTCATCTTGGACCTTTCACCATCCAAGTGGCGTGTCCATCTCCTCCAAGTCTTCATCCAAATAAGTCCCTTCTTCATTCCATCTCCATTTCCATTTCGAATCATGTTTTAGCAATTCCAATCGGTTGTTTTTGTTCCTTTTGTGTTGTTCTTCAATTTCCACTGATTACTCTTGTGTTTCCTTTTCAATTATGCACTTGTAGCTTAATTTGATTCGGTATTTGTGCTTTCAATTCCTTGTGTTGTTTCGGTTCAATGTGGAATGACACTCAATCTTGAGTTTGGTTCATCTATTAGAAGGCTTTGTACTTCAATGATGATTCCTTAAGTTCCCCCACTTGTTCGTAATTGTTTGTCCTTGTTTCCAACTCTTAATTGTTGTCATTCTTCACATATATTGTTGTGTTCATATTCTGAAAAGTGTCTATGCTTGATTCAACTCACATCAGATTTTGACCTACCTCAAGTTGGTTAGAACAAAATTACTTTGATATTTGCACATGTCATTGTATTTCATTAAGTTGTTGCTACAACAAAAGTACATAATAGGAACATCTTTCCCCTCATGTGGCAAGATTCCCTAAGACCCACCAAACACAATTATTTTTCATACCACACACTAAGTTATATGAACTTTTTTCAACTCTTACCACCTGATATTTTTTTAATACGAGTAGAATCAAGATGTCTCCTTCACAAATCTCCAAGTCAATACACAATCGTAAAATCTTAACATAGTATTCTTTCATTGAAAATAATTATGTTCACACCACACCATATGCTATATCACAATCAAACCATCATAGATTTCCATTCATACATATACATTTAACTCAATTAAAATGCTAATAAATTGAAATTTATCATTCATTACATTATAAAAATGTTCAAATATAATATATTAGTCAAATATAACAATATAGTGAAAGCCCAAACAAATTTAATTATTTAAATTTAAAAACATGTTTCTTCTATGTTTAGAAAACACTTTTTCGTTCAACCAACTATTGACTCAATGAATTAAGCATGTGTTGCAATCCAATTACCATTTTGCTTGTCTAGTCAAAAGTATCGTACACCTGACAACTTTTAGTCGCTCAACGACTAAACCATTGATAATTTTTATTTAAATAGCTCGTGCAACGAATTTGACTTATCTAATGACCAAAATTCTCGAATTTTCAATTAAGTATTGCTCGCTCAACAACTCTACATGATTCAAAAAATTTACAAAATAATGAAAATGTCCTAACTGTTTCAAACTAAGTTTTTCACTTCATTTTTATGCTCACGTTGAATAGTTCACTTCAAAATAACTACAACTTCAATCAAGTGGTCTTATACAATATTTTAACACATAATTGATAAACACACAACTATTTCATTAATTTAAATCAAACAATTTCATCTCAAATTCAAACAATATAAATTCATGGACAAAATCATTTTTAGCAACCTCGTCACTTTCGCATCAATATTATTTACTCAAAACTTAATTAACTTTTTTACTTGTTTAACTTGATCAAGTTTAAACTTTCGATTTTAATATTATCATATGAGAAAATTAAATATGTAGATAAAAAACTCTGATAAATTATCGAACATATTCTTATGATTATAGGCTAACAAATATTTATATTTGTCCTAAAACCACATGCATACTAAGTTTATAAGTTTGAATACTTTTAATTATGTTTATATTAAAAATAAATTATTTTGTTAAATATTTTATCATTTAATTTTATTGTTATCTTCTAATATTTAACTTGATGAATTTGTGTCTTTCTTCCCTATTATTTCTCGATAATAGACAATAAAAATTAAAATAACCGTAATAATAAAACTTAGAAAACCGTTGAACCTAAATTAAATCATCATAATAACTTTTACAATAAAAGACAGCGTTAATTCATGCAGTTGAACTTATTAAGAAGACGTTACCTTTTAAATTAAATTATGTTGGCAGGTTCTTAAAGCGAAAGCACACAACACGCCAACAGGGTGACAAGTCAACAACCTTTCTACATCTGGAAATTACATTTTAAGATTTAGTTATAGAAAGAAATGAGATGGGGGCGGAGTTGTTAGAAAAAACGGGGGGAAATATTTTGGCAAGTAATGAATAGCTGCAGGAGTCAACGAAACGTGACACCAGCATTCCGTGGACCAGTTTGTTTAAGTAGGACTGAGTAAATCCTACGTTCGTTGATTAGGGTTTTGGAGCAGATTCCGTTCACCGTCATTGCAAGCACATGGCGAAGGGGAAACATGCGCATACCCGCACGCAGGGGAAGAAGTGGTCAACATTTTCGCTCTTTTTGTGGACGCTTTTCTTCCTTACTCTTATCCTCGTCGTGCTCCTCGCTCTCGGCATTGTTTATCTTCCAACTACCGAAGACGATTTTCCAACCGTAGATCTCGCCGCCTTCAAGCGCAAGACCTCTCAAAGGTGCTATAACTGTAAATTCCTTCATTCTGCTCCGATTGATTTCGATTTAGATGATAATGTGTTGATTCGTAATTGTTGCTTCCCGAAGCGGTGAAAGTATGGTGGAAAAAACGGAGCAGTGGACCGAAATTCTGTCCTGGGAGCCGAGAGCGTTTATCTATCATAATTTTCTGGTCAGTTTTCGTCATCTACTTATGGATCTGCTACTTGTCGTTCTTTAATTTATAAATTTTGTATAGCTAGAACTTACGCGTCTGTGAGTATCTTAAACTTTTGTGGATGCGACACGGCGTTCTTAGGTCATGAATTTTTTGTTGAACCGTTGAGGTTGCAAATATTTCGTTCCTTCTATGTTTTTCTGGATGATCAAATTGTTCAAGTATAGATTAGAGGCTAAGTCTATGATGCTGATTCCGTATCAACTATTAAGGAAAATTGTGGTGTTCCAATTCTTTGGTCGTGATTTTTTTGTTGAACCGTTGAGATTGCGAATATTTGGTTCCTTCAATGTTTTTCTGGATGATCAAATTGTTCTAGTATAGAATAGAGTGCTAAATCTATGACGCTGTCCATCACTGTATCATGCTGCATCCGTATCAACTATCAAGGAAAATTGTGGTGTTCTAATTGAAATTTCTGTAAGCATTGCTTAGGCTCAGGGAAGACTGAATTATAAGTGAGATCTTCTGTGTAGTTTGGGATAAGAAAATTCTGGTGTTCGTGTGTAATGTTCAGATTTTTGGTTAACTAAAACTTGCTGAAACACATGGGGTTTTACCGAGAGATTTTGTTTTTACTGCTGTAAATTCTGGCAGTTGCAAACAGTTGGAATTTATATTTTATGCAAATGTTAATTTTTCTTATCATTTGAAGCAGTCGAAAGAAGAATGTGAGTACTTGATTGAACTTGCCAAACCTTACATGATAAAATCAAGTGTTGTTGATAGCAAGACTGGGAAGAGTACAGAAAGCAGGTTTGACCTTTTATCTTGTCTTTTTTAATGGATCCAATAATTGTGGGTTGCATTTTTGTACACCTTTTTGAGACACTAGTTGCAATTCATTAATCTAGATATCCCCTGCTTGTAGGGTTCGAACTAGTTCAGGAATGTTTCTGAAGAGAGGAAGGGACAAAGTTGTTCAGGATATAGAGAAAAGAATTGCTGACTTTACCTTCATACCTGTAGGTATGAGTTTTATCTCTTTCCTTTTATTCATTAATTTTAATTCATTAACTGGATATGTTGCATAGCCATACAAAAGCTATAGGTATACCAATTGCTTGCATTTCACGTTAAGCAGAACTATAGTTTTTTACATAAAAGCTCTTCAAATGATTTGCATCTATCATTATACCTGAAAATCATAATTATCTTAAGATGAGTTTTCTTGTTATCGGGCATTCTGGCCTGTTTTGCCACTTTTCCCCATTCAGATTGGGGGTTAAGATTGGGGTGATAGATTCTATAGAATTCATGAAGTCGGGATGTTGGAGTTAGTTACAGAATTAGTTAGGTGATTATAGCTGGAAGAGCAAGGGTTTCACTTGAATAGTAAGAGTGATAGAAGGAGATGTATTAAAACTTGTTAGCATTTGGGGACTGAGCTTTTTGTAGAAAGTGAAAATACTCGGAGGAGAATTATCCTATTTTTTGTTGTCATTCAATATGTAACAACTGAAGCATGATTTCTCTTTCTTTCCTTTTCCATCTTCACATCTCTCTCTAAATTCCCATGCTCTGTTTGTTGGTCCCTAAATTATTATAGCAATACAAATAAATTTTCAAAGATTGAAACTAGGATATTTCTTCTTTTGAAGAATTTATTTGATGCCTTGCATGCTTGTGGAAAAGCATAATAATATTGTGCAAAAAGGAAATTGTTTTGTATATAGGGGACAGAGATCGTAATCAGAGTATTTTTTAATGTCATAATGAAGTTGTCTCAGTACCTTTATTATTGTTAATCAGAGATTCATGACTTGGGAGGTCCATGGGGGAAATGGAAACACAGGAGGTCCTGTCAGGGTTTGGTATAGGACTCCGCTGAACCCATGCCTAGCTGGACTAAGGCCCACTGTGTATTGATACGTTATGCATATGTATTTGTCAAAATGTTTTATGTTTGCTACTAGCAGTTCCTATCCGTGGGCATGATTTGACTATCTATTTACTATTGCTCAACTTCAACATATTCAGAGAATGGAGAAGGACTTCAAATTCTTCATTACGAAGTAGGGCAAAAATATGAACCTCACTATGATTACTTCATTGATGAGTTCAACACTAAGAATGGAGGCCAACGTATTGCTACAGTTCTTATGTACCTGTAAGCTGTCATTGTCTTTCCAAATTATGTTCTTGCATTACGATTTCTGGTTTCTAATGGATTTTAGATTGAAACATGATATTTCCCTTCGTTTTTTTCTGCTTCATCTGCAGTTCAGATGTTGAAGAAGGTGGTGAGACTGTATTTCCTGCTGCCAATGCAAATTTTAGCTCTGTGCCATGGTGGAATGATTTATCCCAATGTGCTAGAAAGGGTCTCTCTGTGAAACCAAAAATGGGTGATGCTCTGCTATTTTGGAGCATGAGGCCTGATGCCACACTAGATCCATCTAGTTTACATGGTTAGAAACTGTTCAAATTTGTCACCAGATGGGCTGTAAATACAGACTGTTACTATAGAATGTCAAGCTAAAATTTATCCATATTTGAGCACATTCAATAGTGAGCCATTTTTTTACATTTAGGTTCAGATTGGTGTATGCATTCACTGCTGCTGTTTATTCTTTTGCATGCTTGCTCTATTTCAGGCCTATGAGAAAATTATAATGAATATGCATTATATATGAACCCTATGTTGAGAGTATTCTGGCCATGTCGATCCATACTTTTTTCTTACCACTTACTAGTGGAAATTAAAAGCCACATGCCACTTATTCTATTCTCACAATTTCTTTTGGTTCCAGGAAGGCAATGACTTGTAAAGCTAATTAAAAATTTATCTTTGCTTCCAGGTGGTTGCCCAGTAATTAAAGGAAATAAATGGTCTTCAACAAAGTGGATGCATCTTCACGAGTACAAGGTTTGAGCCATCATCTTTGCAGGTACTTCTAGACACCAGTTATGAGCCTATTTTTTCTCTTGGAAATAGTCACATATAATCTAAGATAACTTTCAGATGAAAAGTTCAGAGAGAATTTCATTCCTAAAAGTTCTGTTGCATGGAAGCTTGACTTCATTCATTCATTTTAACTTTTAACAATTTCCATCCCCTATTCCCCCGCCTTATTCTAGACCGGACTTCCCAATTATATATAATTAATATATTAGCTATGTACCAAAAAAATTGTCCATGGAAGGTCAGCCATTGTGTCTCCAAAATCAATTTTTAGCCTTGTTCTGCAAGCATCTCTCACCGTATATATGAATGTTCACATACTAAAGACTGTAGCACCTTACTGTGGTTGTTGGATCATTGAACCTCCTCAGTTGACACATTTATGTCAGATATTGTTGAGCACCTGATGGTTTTGTATTTGCAGGATTAATGTGGTAGAGTGAGATATTTCATCGCTTTTTTGAACTGGAGAAACACAGGCTCAATGCATTCATATTAACCTCTTATACCTGGTGATGCTTTCATTTACTCATGTGCGCCAGTTTTCTTTACATGTAGAATACAACCATTTGGTTTCTCTTTCCCCGTGGATAGATAATTAGGTGTTGCTGAGGGGAAAAATAGTACATGCTAAGGATTCGAGTTATAGTTATAGTCTTGATAGAGTTTTAAAGGGAAGATGTCTCTGGCTCACTAGGGAGTGATGTGTTGAATACAAGTAGATATAATTCTGTAATTTAGCATAGTGAAAGGATAGTGCATTGGTCATAGAGATGTTTTTGAGAAGGTGCTATATTTCAAAAGAAGAAAGAAAAAAAAAACACATTTGGAGAAGAAACAAATTTTAGTCTGTAAAAAAGTTTATTTTTCCTGCAGTGTTGGTGTAATTTTTATTATGTATTGTTTATTCGTTTAAATAGTTCGTAATTAAGTCACTATTATAGTCAATCTCATTTATTAATATGATTACTGTGTTGCATAACTATAATGATATTTGTGCATAAGTAAAATCACATTCACATACTTTAATCGTTATTATAGAATTTATTTATTGTCAATTTTATTTTAAGTTATTGTTAAATTCTAGGGTAATGTATAGTTAAATTTTATTATAGAATTTATTTCTCTATTTGATTCCCGTTGACTCACTGGATTTCTCCGAATTATAATTTCTATGCTTCTTACGGGTTTGAAGTCCTCGTAATTGCATCCTTTTCAAACGATAGTTTGGTGTTTACGTGGGAAAATAAAGGTAGAGGTGGGCTGATTGGGCGTACTACCTTCACGTCGTTTCGATTCTTATCAACGACAGAAAAAAGAGGTTAAGGACAGCAACCTAAAAAGGATATCTCAAAAATTAAGGGATAATATTGGAAATAAGGACCACAAATAAATCCCTACCCTGCAAGTTTGAGTATTTTTAATTTGGGCAAACGGAGAAGGTTTTTTACAGAGTGGGTTAATTTTTCTTCCATTTTACTGAAATGATTTGGTTTTGAAAAAAATTATAAAGTATGATAAGTTGTTACAACGTGACATTACTTTAATATGAAAGAAGTCGTATAAAAAGGTGACAATTTTTATCGTATCAAAGTAAGAGACTTTAGTATTGAGTACAAAATTTTGTTAACTTACATAATTTTGATTATTGAATTTTTTTAAAGATTATATTAAAATGTTTAGGTGGCAAGACTTTGGATTTATTAATTTCTTTAAATAAAAAGGTTGTTCTTTTAAAAAAAATTAATTGAATTATTAATTTAATAAATTTAAGAAAGATTTACTTTTAAATAAAAAAATATTATTAAAGCCTAAAACTTAAACTAAAAGTCTAAAATATTTCAAAAATATTAAAAAAAAATATTACTAAATGGTTGACTTTTGAAAATCTGGTTCAATCTCATTCTCAACTTGGATGACATTTCTTCTGTTATTTTGAAAATTTTATGACCATTGTGAAAGTTTTTTATACAATTTTTTAAAAAATTTATCAAAAAATTTTGGTAGATGATTTTTTCGTTTTTACAAAACTTTTTTAATTCTATAAAATTTATTATTTAACGAATAAACAAACTTTTTAATCTGTATTAACATTTTTTATTTAATACATGTACGATGTTAAAAAAATGACTTTCAAAAGTTCTATCTACTTTGTAATTTTTTCAAAACCAACCTTATTTCTATAAAAAGATATAAAAGGGAAGAAAAGGTACCCCAATCTCATAAAAAAATTGATAGACAAGAATGAGTATGCTTTTTAATTTCGACAGACTGACAAGAATGAATATGTATTATCTACTCTATTTCTGAGTTTATGCATTTTTAATTTATTTAATGTTCTGTTTAAAAATTTATATAATTATATTTTTTTATTGGTATTTAGTATTAAAAGGGATAAAATGTATGTTTTTTTAAAATTACAATTTTTTTTAATTTTATATTTTGAAAAGAATTATTTACTAAATATTTGGATAGAGTTTAAATGTAGGTATATGTATATCTATTTCTTGAGATGAATCATAAATTTTGTAAGTGTTATTCTAGTTCTAAAAAATTTCAAGAAACTTTATGAAGCATAGCTTTACACATTTTTTTTATTATTTATACTTATATTTCAAATAAATTTTATTTAAGAATTTGTTTTGCATTACACGGTAACTAATAATTTTATTCTCAAGTTATGCATTGAACTTTCTTAAATCGAAGTGAATGTGTCATAATTTTTTTTTTCCAATCTTCAAAGATTTGATTTTTTTAAATCAAGAAGCTCCTTAAAAAAACAAGGAAAGACACTCTTATTAACAAACATTCTATTTGGGTAAATAGCTTAATTAAACTCTTTCCGTGAATAAGTGTTTATTACGCACACAACTATCTATTAATTTTAACAATCAAATGGTTAAAGCAGTTTTACATAGAAATATTTTTCATAAGTTATTTTATACAGTTTAACTTGTGAACAATTCTTTTATTTTTACTAAATTATTAACAAAAATTTTCCAAACAAATAAGTTTGTTCAAAGATAAATTAAATAAAGTTTTTAGAAACTCCTTCAAATATGACCTTAATAAATGACTAAAATTAATATTAAAATAGAAAAAAAATACTTAATTATTATGTAATCAACTTAATAATAACTAAATAAATTGCAAAATTGAAAAATACATGTTGGATCCCTTTGAGCACTCCAGGCTGATATTGACAATTATTGATTAAAACTAAAGTTCTCTAGATCTGTGACAAAAGATTTATCATAACATTTTTAATACACTCTTTGTAACAAATTCTGTATTATTGGTTACAATTTATTAGAAGTTACAAAACCCTATATGACACTCAATAAAAAGAGTTAGCCAAATTTGTAATTTTTAATAAAAGGGGTGTGCATGACTGACGGTATTCTCAAACTCCAAATCAATATTTGGTTTAAAGATAACTATACCTGACCCTGAATAGTTATGGAGGTCGAAGAATAGTTGCAGTGGCAAGTAAATAACGTCCCCTGTGATTTGCTAAAATGAATTAAACCTTCAACCAATAGTTAAACCGTTGCTTCCATCCAAAATCTCCGTGAGTTGGTTTATGTGAAACACCTAAACTTTAACCAATTAGAGTTAGTAAATAATAGTGGGAGTTAGATAATTTCCATGATATTACAGCTTCAAATCTTATTATTGCTATACTACAAAAATAAACTTAAATTAGAGGTAGCAAAACATCCGTTGTACTCTGATGACATCCTCATGATTAGGCAAGATGTAATGCCAGCCAGTTTTTTTTATAATTTTTTTTATTTTAATATATATATATATATATATATACATATATATATATATATATATATATACATATATATATATATATGTGTATATAATATGCATAACTATATAAATATTTTTAATTAGTTAATTTATGTATTCAATTGAATAAATTTAAAAAGTTATTATTCTTACATATTAAATTCTTTTATTATAATTAATAATTGAAAAGTGTCAGTTATTTAAGTTAGAATATTATTGTATACTTACATATTTAAATAATATAATATAAAAAAACTAATCTTTTAAACTACTTTTTCATTTTAACTTTTAATAAAAAAACAGGTCAACAAATTAATATTATATATTAACTTAAGACATAATATAAAACAGATTTTATATGCATTATCATCATTTTACACTTTATTTTCACTGTACATAAAAATAATAACGGAAACACACACATACTTTCTTCACCAGTGAAAACATAACATACTTTATTTACAGCTAAAACACATACAAGAACAATGTGTTCATCTTTAAATTTTACTGAATAATACAATTTAAAAAACTTTAAAAAATGGATAGAATTTTAGAAGAATGATTTTAAACAAATTTGATAGTGTGCAGTCATGTCAATTTTAGAAGCATTTGTAGTCATCTTTAGAAAAAAAATGTATGTAGTTTCCCAATTTGTCTTATTTATGTTATTAAGAAAAATATTTTTTGTAACTATTTAAGAAAACACATACAAGAACAATGTGTTCATCTTTAAATTTTACTGAATAATACAATTTAAAAAACTTTAAAAAAATGGATAGAATTTTAGAAGAATGATTTTAAACAAATTTGATAGTGTGCAGTCATGTCAATTTTAGAAGCATTTGTAGTCATCTTTAGAAAAAAAATGTATGTAGTTTCCCAATTTGTCTTATTTATGTTATTAAGAAAAATGTTTTTTATAACTATTTAAGAAAACACATACAAGAACAATGTGTTCATCTTTAAATTTTACTGAATAATACAATTTAAAAAACTTTAAAAAAATGGATAGAATTTTTGAAGAATGATTTTAAACAAATTTGATAGTGTGCAGTCATGTCAATTTTAGAAGCATTTGTAGTCATCTTTAGAAAAAAAAAATGTATGTAGTTTCCCAATTTGTCTTATTTATGTTATTAAGAAAAATGTTTTTTATAACTATTTTTGAGTTCACTTTTGGATTTAAATTGTTTTATGCTTTACTAAATAATAATAATACAAAATGATTATATACAAAAAAAGGTTAGCATAGCACTGCTCCAGTAAAAGATGACAAAATCAGTCAAGGTGATTTTCACATTACAAAGAAGGCCTAAATAGACTCCAATAAAAGAGAGTAGGTTGCATGATTGTTTGTCATGTGAAAAGGTGGAGAGGATCCAAAAAGGACATTGGAGGATATTGCCAAAGGAGATCTCTAACTAAATAATATTTGGTTTTCAACAATGTCAATGCTTGATTCATGTACGCCTAGCGAAATATGACTTATGTTTTTTCACAAGGACTTCAAAAATAGGAAAAAAAGAAAGAAAAAGAAATATGACTTATGTTATTTCACAAGGACTTCAAAAATAGAAAAAAAAGAGATGATTTATTCTATAAGTTAAAATTTAGAAGAAAAAAAACTATATGAGAAAGTTTATACGAATTAATTTATGCGTGAACTCTGTAAGTACTTGTGGCGTAGTTCGTTTAAATAGATAATTTGACTTTGTTGTTGTTGTTCAGTCTCTCTTATTTCTGAACATCATAAAAAAATGAAAATTGAAATAAAAAATAAAGAGCGAAGAATTATAAAAGAACTACTAGTATTATGTAAAAGCAGAATGATGCACAGAAGTAGACTTTTATCTAATAATAGTCTACAGATATGAAAAAAAGTATAGCGAAGTAATTTGACAAGTAGAAGCTGCTTACAAAATATGAATGCAGAACCCTCGTCATAAATTTGAAGGCTTTGAGAAAGAAACGCTCTCACTACCAATTCTACGAAGCTGGCTCAAAATCTCATCGAAGTCTACAGGGGGTTCACATGAAAAGTGCACCTGCTCCCCTGTATGGGGATGCTGAAACCTACAAAAACAGAGGAATAACGGCAAAACCTGAAGAAGTTTGTAATGAAAAGAGATAAGAAGCAAGGTTTAACAAGTCAATAATAGGCTTTTATTTTCTCACCCGAGTGTCAAAGCATGAAGGCAAGGCCTATCTAGACTAGAAACCATTTGTACAATTTTGCCATGCAAACTGATGGGACTTCGGGGCCTTAGCAACGACAAGACCATGCTTTTTGTCCCTCCATACACCTCATCGCCGAGTAAAGGTACTCCCAAATACTTAGCATGAGCACGGATCTACAAAAGTAAATATGGATTGTTTTAGGATGTAAATTATTAGCAAGTTCTAGTGGAATGATATTCTTCAAAAAGTTAAATGCGATGAGATATTTTTCTAAAAAAATATTGGTATCTATCATTCATTTAAAATTGTGTAAGGGGCGTCTTTGGATTTCAATTGGAACATTCAAACATCTTCCAGTTTTCAATGAATTCTTTGGCAACATGTTTGATACTTTTTCCCAGATCCAGTTAAAAGTAAAATTCACCTTAAACTCTAATTGAAGTGAATTGCTTTTTTTCAACTCCAATTTAGCTCTCCGAAGTTAATTTCCTAACGGAAATATTTTTGTAATAGAAAGAAAGGACAGATAAGCTCTACTTAAAGTTACACCAGAAAAATCTGCAAACATGTGAAAGACCCAGTGGTGACAGCTCTCAGATCTCCCAAACTGCCACTTCACAAGGAATTCTGCAAACCTTCCATTAAGACTATGGGAAACAGACATATGGCCATCCAAAACCAAATCAACAATTACTGTATAAACTAATATTAGAATCTTAAATATCTTCAGTCCAGTTTACTCACAAAACAAACTCCTTTTTTGTTTTCCCCAGTTTAAAAGACAAATTCCCATGGGGAAGATTCATGTGTTTTAGATGATAGCATGTAGAGTCTCAACATCTTAAGATGATTAACTATAAAAGTTGACTGAAAGTTGTTTGGGCAAACATATAGGTTCAAACTAGGTAAACTAGTGTTTAATATACGAGCTCATCAGGAAAAAAAAATGTAATTTACCCACGCATCATTTCTCCGAAGTTATGCGTCATTATGTACCTGATGAGTTCGTCCAGTTTCCAACTTCCACTCAACCAATGAGCAACTTCCCCCAGCAAGTATCTCAATTACTTTGTACCTGACATATGGTAATTAATAAACTTTTAGATGAAAACGTGCTCCTGGCGTAGCACTTACTATAAAACCTCAAATATACCTGCCCTCATGGGCATCCTGCCACTTAATAAAGCACACAAAGTGAAGTATTCAATTATTTTAGTTTTGATCGAATTTTAATGGAAAACCCCATGGATCAAATATATTTTAGATGACAATTGCCAGTCACATAAGTTAAACTAATTGGCAAGCTCGCGTGGATTGAATAATAAAAAATTGAAGTTTATGTCATGTAAATATGTGAAGTATTTTATGTAAATATTTTAATTGATATGTTTCCAATTTCACAATAGTCAAATATGATCGGAAGCAACTAATATAGTTCACATTACTTGGCAAATAACCAAATAAAAATGAAGTGTAAAAGGACCATAAATCACCTACTAGCAGCATGACGGGCCTTTCTAGAATTAACTGGTCCAGCTACAGCAGTCATACGTAACCGGTTATTAAGATCACGGCCAACTGGAACATCAACGCGCCCAGAAATTGGCCTGGGTACCCCCGCAGTAAGACTAACATAAACCCTCTTGATGGTACGTTGCTTAAATTGCTCTGATAATTTCATATGAGAATGCTCATCCTGATATCAAAGCATACGAATAGCAAGAACAAAACCAATGTCAATCTTCCAAAGAATAAACAATTTACTAAAATTGGGTGCTGATGCAAGGTTTTGAGAAAGTCCAAGAAACCTTTGCCACAACGAGTAATCCACTTGTGCCTTTGTCCAATCTGTGTACAATCCCTGGGCGAATTGATGACATAGACGGTCTAGAATGTGACCCTTCACAAGAACTGGCCAGGGAGCCATAGCTATTGACCTCATCATCACAATCTTCTGTATCTGAAAGACCTTCCTCTTTAGAAAATTCAACATTTGGAAGATTGCAATGGTGAAGAATGCCATTGACAAGCGTCCCCGACGTATTTCCAGGAGCTGGATGCACAACCTAGGTAGTATACCAAATAATGAATTTGGCAATTTCAGTATTAGCTGATAATAATAATGCGTTGTCAATATTCCTTAGATAACTAGAAATTGGAGTTAAAAAGATAGATAACTAAAATTTACAAGTTAGGTTCGGAATTACCATGTGTGCAGGTTTATTTATGACTAGAACATGCTCATCTTCATAAACTATATCCAAGGGTATATTTTCTGGCACAGCCCTCAACTTCTGCAACTCTGCGATTGTGCATTTGATCTGATCCCCAGCTTTGACGTTGAAAGAAGCCTGCTCAAACATCATCAATTAAAATATGTCACTCCTCTGTGAAGCTCAAAACAATTAAAAGTGGAAGACTGGACAATGATTAAAGCTACGAAGGGATAATAAAGGAATCCAGTTATTTCTAATGAAAAAAAAAAATTATGGTTAATCAAGAATTGTAATCCCCGCAACTCACCAAAGCATATTGCTCTGGTTGATGCTTTGATTTCTGAAAGTACCAAACAAATACAAGTGTCAAAAATATAGTCAAGGGCATATGTTTGAGACTCTTATTTGAATCAATACATCCCTTTTTCATTTTGATTGTCATATGAAACATATAAATCCTTTTGTCCGCATATTCGGAAAAAGCTGTCATTAGACTCTGAATATTTTATCCAACAGCTTAATGAAGATGGTAAAAATTTTTGGATTCAGAGGATTGTTCAGAATCACGCAATGAGAAATAATCTCTTCTAGCATAAGCACATCCACAAATAAGAACACAAATACAACCACTTACCACACAATAAATTTAACATGGTTTGACACCTCAAGTCCTACATCCATGAATACTTGACATGCAATTTTTGTCAGGGTAAAATTGCAAACTCTCTCATGCAACTTTTACAAGGATAAAATATCACCTTCTCATGAAAATTTTATAAGGATAAAATTGCAAATCTTCTCTTAAGGTGGAATCTCTCTCCAAAGGAGATCTCTCCAATGGGCAACATGTTGACTCTACTCATGCCAAACTGCTCCTCTTTCTCCATTAACTAGAACCTGAGTTTTGATGCACTGTTGGGGAATCACACAGTGGGAAATAATCTCTTTGTGGAAGCACAACCACAAATAAAAACACAAAACATAATAAATTTAACTTAGTTCAGCACCTCAAGTTCTACATCTACCAATACTCAATAAAAGTATTAGTACTTTAACCTGCAATTTTTGCCGGGATAAACTGCAAACCCTCTCATGACATATAACTATTGAAATCTCATATACATCCAAGAGACTTATTGAGTTGTGCTGACAACACTCAAATCTATTTATTTTTATAATAATTTCCCACTTTTCCCTTTTTCATATTACTTAATGTGTAACTTTGGTAAATACCCCACAAAAGAATATATGCTCCGTTCACCAAAAGTCTCACATATGGGACTTCGGTGAATACCACTGAAGAACAACAAGGATAACCGAAGAACATATTCATGATGGAAATCCGCAAAATGGATTTGGCTCTGGGTATGCAATGAGTATTTCCTACAAAATTTTGAGGAAAAGGATTTCTAAGCACTTAAATACCCAGATTTATTATTTAATAATAGTTTATTAGTATAAAATTAAAAAAATTATATGCTTACACAATAATACAATAAGTTGATAACTGATCACATTTCTAAGAGATTGTACACTTCTCATTTCAAAACACTAAATCATATTCCCGTAATTATGTTGCTCAATGTTCTTATGGCCTCGTCTTCATCTAGTTTCAGGAGTAGTCAGTCATGCTTCAATCCAGCATGACGTTAAATTGAGTTAATAGTACGTTTTAGTTAATTTTATTATTAAAATAGTCATTCTATTTTATTAGTTTGTCAAAAATAGAGTACATTAAAAGGAAAACATATTTCATTTAACTTACAACAGTCTGATAATGAGTGTGAATATAGGTATACAAGTGCACATAGGTACAAGGATGGACACTAAAGTTTCTACTTGCGCAGGTATGGTTTTCACGGACGGCTCTTTCTCCTAAAGAGGGGATTGCAGTATAGTACCTAGTCCAAGCTCTACTCATCCCAACGTAAGAGTCATGAGTAATGGTGATTCCTTTAACCCTCTGATCGCAGCAAAGAAAACCGGCATTACATATTTAAGTTTCAATTTCAACTAGGCTATCATTACCGAAACAAAGCGCCTCCAGTATCCAAAAACTGGGAAATGGAATATTTTCTAAAAGTTAGACACTGCACATTTTGTATTCATGTATAAACCACGCATAAACAGGATATCTTCCACAACTGAAAATATATACATTATCAGTGCACAAATTGTCAAATTCAAATTAACACTCGCACACACAAACCGAGTTGGTAATCTACAGGTAACTGCAGTTTTTCCTAGTGCTGCACAAAACGAACGTAACAACAGGTTCAGAATCTAGTCCATGAACGCGGCTCTGAGATTACCTTATCAACGACACGACCGTTTACATGAACGAGTCCCGATTTGATACTTGATTGAACGCGTGCTCTACTAATGCCGTTAATGCGGGAAGAGATCCAACTGTCGAGTCTCAGTTTTGCAGATCCTATTCTGCTATCCACAGCCTCCTCCAACCGCAAACCGGAGAAGTTCAATTTTCTCTCTCCATCGGAGTCTGAGTCGCCGGTGAAACCAGAGCAAGCGCTCGCTATGGTAGAACGAAATTTATAGCTCGTAGCATAGAGAAAGAGTGAAGAAGGTGAGGTTCGGAATTGGGAATGGAACGCTGTGGATGTTGAAACGCGGCAACATCCACATGAGTGAAACGATAGCATTTCTATTCGATTGATATTGTTCCCTTTCCGTTGAAGAGTGGAGTAAAAACTGTGACGGAAAAGTTGAAACGACGACGTGTACTTGGGTTGGGCCTAACTTAAGTCCATAAGAAGAAAGAGAAGGCAGAACCCTTGTCGACTATTGCGCATGAAAATAAAAATGGAATTATGTTTTGAGTAAGGCAATGTTTGAATTAATGGAATATATTTTTTATTGTTTCTTTTTAAGTTATAAATAAACATGAATAAATTTACTTTTTAAAAATTTTCTCAGGAATAATTACAATATTATTTTACTACCCAATTACATCTTGTTTAATATTAAGAAATTTATTCCAATTTAATACGTGATGACAAAAAAGAGAGGTACACACATCTTGATGAATTTTATCTTTTCAAATAAAAAACTTCAGACTCAAGTTCTTTAGAACTTGCCTCAAGGGTAGACAAACAAATATTGACGTGAGAATATTTGTAGGTAAAATTCCTAATAACTATTAAATGAGTATCCTTTATGGTTACATGAGAATAGATACAAATATTGTATTTATATATTTATAAACCAAATGAATTTTTTTTTTTTTAATATCTAAATTTATTGATAGTTGTAAATGTTTGGCACCTCGGTCCAGGTAGGGCCGATCCAGAAAAGGTAACTAAGATAAAAGATAAAAAGATATTTTATCTCTTGTGATAATATGCAAGTTAGTTATATATTAATTTATTATAAAATAGAACCATGAACAAAAGAGTAAAAGAAATGCAAAAGATATGAGAAATGAATATCTCTTTTGCATTGAAATAAAAACAAATAGTTTAAATATGTACAAGTAGTACACTCATTCTAGCTCTAGCTAGAAAAAAAAATCAATCAATAAATACTAGAATCATAACCGAAGACAAAATAAATGTTATTCACCTCTATAAAGATAAACAACTAAGAATTAGAAAAGACAAAATTAATATTAGCATCCTTTATCTTTAATACTATCCCACAAACCACAAGCTGGGGAGCAAATATTGATGAGACCCAGCTTGGAACAAATACTCTTAAAAGATTGAGGACTTAAAGTTTTGTATAAATGTCAGCCAATTGCTCGGTGGTGGAAATGGGAAGCAAATGAATAAGACCTTTCTTTAATTTTTCCCTAACAACTTGACAATCTATTTCTATATGTTTCGTACGCCCGTGAAATACTAGATTTGCTGCAATGTATCTTGTTGAGTCATTGTCACAATATAAAAGAGATGGTTGCTCAAAAGGATCTTTGAAATCTTGAAGAAGATAAGTTAGCTATTGAATCTCACATGTAACAGTGGCCATTGCCCTGTATTAAGCTTCACTTATTGTTCCTTTCTTCTTTGATTTTCAGGATATGAGAGAATTCCCATGATACACTAGAAATAGTCACTGATTATCTTGAATCACTATAGGTGCCCCAATCACTACCACAAAAGGCTTTGAGATGAGCTGATGTGTTGGAAGAGAAAAATAAACCAAGACTCGGAGCTCCTTTAATATATATGAGAATTCTAATCTCTGCAGTATAGTGAGCAATTGTAGGCTTAACAAGAAATTGAGAAAGTTGTTGCACATAAAATGTTATATCAGGTCGGGTATTAGTGAGATGCATAAGTCTTCCAATCAATCTTCTGTAGGCATGAATATATGTGAAAGGAACACTTCCAGTAGAAGAGAATTTTTCATGATTATCAATAGGAGTGAGTGCAGGTTTGTAGGCTAAAAGATCTACATCTATTAACAATTCCAATGCATATTTCTTTTGATTCACCATTATTCCTTTCTTACTTTTTGCTACTTCTAGACCAAGAAAATATCTTAAATCCCCAAGATCCTTAATCTTGAATGTCTGATTCAAGGCTTGTTTAATTTGAACGATATCTTCTTTATCATATTCTGCCAATATTATATCATCCACATACACTAATAATGTTGTAAAAGATCCTTCGGAAGAATTAATGAACAATGAATGATCATTCATAGATTGAGTATATCCCATAGAAAGCAAAAAGGATGACAGTTTGGCAAACCACTCTCTGTTGGCTTGTTTAAGATCATATAAAGCCTTTTTTTAGTTTACAAACTTTTCCTGGTGGAATAGAAGTCAATCCAGGAGGAACAACCATGTATACATCTTCTTTCAAGTCTCCATGTGAAAAGACATTGTTTATGTCTAATTGTCTCAACTCCCAATTATAGATAGAAGCTAGAGAAAGAAGCAACCTTATGGTGATCATCTTTGCCAATGGAGAGAAAGTATCAAGGTAGTCAATGTCTTTTGTTTGTGTATATCCCTTGACAACTTCAAATTTTTGTTTTAAAGGAAAAATCCATGTATACCTTGAATAGTCATCAACTATGATTAAGAAATATTTATGACCATGAATTGATGGTATTGAGTATGGTCCCCAAATATCTACATGAATCAAATCAAAACATTTTTTGATTTAGATGTACTAATAGGAAATGAAAGTCTTTTTTTTTCTTTGCAAAATGGCAAACATCAAAAACAAAAGATTTGTTATATTTAACAAAAGGAAATTTATTCTTGATAACATCAATACATTTATTTGAAATATGACCTAATCGAAAATGTCAAAGGGTTTCTAGATCGCTAACACTGACATAAACAGTATTGATGGTGTGTGTAGGTTTGATAGGTTTGATTTGAAGTTCTTGGTAAGATGGGATCCTGAGTATATAAAGTTTATCTTGCATCTTAGAATAACCAATCATTTTCAAAGAGTTTTTGTCCTGAATGTGACAACCATTAGAGTCAAGGTAAAAACACAAGATAGTTTATCAATCAATTTTGTTAAAACTTTACTAGAGACTTGACTAGAAACATTGCCACTGGATTTGGCCTATTGTAAAAGAGCTAACAATGTTTGATATTGTTCATGAGTAAAACCAATTTATTGAGACAACACTTCTGACTTTGAACCTTCATGATTATACTCATTATTATTAAAAATTGTATTTCTCTAAGAAACTGCATTAGTATGACTCTGATCATGGTTCTGATTTTTAAACTTGAAATGAGGTGAAAAATCATGTTTTTATAATACTAGTATGTTGACCTGTGCAACGCACGGGAATATTTTTAATATTTATTATTTAAATAATAATATTATAATAATAAATCTATATATCAAAATTAAAAATTATTGTAGAGTCAATTAAAATTATAAATCAAAATTACATCAATTATTAAATTATTAATAAAGAATTAAGAAAATTCAAATAGATCAATTATTCAATTATTAGTAAAAAATTAAGAATACATAAAAAAACAAAAATAAAAATTTATGAACCAAATTATAAATAACATTGTGTATTATATTTATTGTCATAGCAATGTATAAATATATTTAGATAGATCTTTTCTCAAATTTAAAAGGCAAGGCAGGCTTGATCCATAAATGGTAAAGTTTTGTTGTGAAACACTGTGCTTCAGCTTTTTCTTGATCAAATTGGCAATGGGTATTTTGTAGCTTGAGCATTTTCTTGTTCATCAAATTGGCAAGGGGTGTTTTGTAGCTACAAAATATAAAGCATACAAAATCTTTTAGATACAATATCCATGAGGTAGTCATATATTCATAATTTTATAAGTCATATATTCATGTAGCTATCTTATAGATGTTAACCACATAGAATGGTAAACACATTGTTCCAAAAACAGCAAACCAGAACTTAAATGTATACACCTACATGTATGCATAATATTGTAACTCATTGTATTCTGTTTTCATATTATTAAATAAAGACTTTTGACATAGTAAATTGTAACATAACACAATATCTCATTAATTATAGGAAATACTGTTATAGAATAAATATGAACTTCATTACTTGTGGCGAAGTCTATTTAAGGCTCAATTCAGACAACAATTTGTCAACAATTTCATGGGAAATGTAAAATATATTCCATAACAAAAGAAGTAAGATTTATTGTTAAATTCAAAGCTTTATAACAGAAAATATACTCAGTAAAAGAACAAAACATACTAAAAATAATACAAAATGGACTACATAGTTGCTTTTCTTTAGGTGCTATAATATGAGGGTTGATCAATATTGTATTTAATGTCAACACATATCATTTCGCATCTTATGTTAATTGCATCATTGCAAAAAATAATAAATAAAAGAGAAATTTCAATAAAAGAATGGACAATTAATAGAATTATGTAAATATTGAAAATGAATAAGAATGATTTTGTACCTGTCATAGGTTTTTGTCTCAGTAGTTTAAAGAAATGCACTGCTGAAGTTAATAGTTATGAAACAAATAAGATAGAATAATACGATACAATAAATTTAATTAGCAAAAGTTCTATTGACTTTTGGTGATTATGCTGCTTGTTTTTGTAAACAAAGAACCATATACCTGTCTCAATACAACTGAAGTTTGATCATTTTATTTAGGAGAATTATGTAACAACACATGTATAAAATATTATAATATAGAACCTGTGTAAAGTATAATAGCTTCCTATTTTCTGTACTAAATATCCCCTTCTTTCTCACTAAGTACAATGGAGTTCTTGTATTAAAAACCTCCCAAGAAACAAATTCATCAAAACAAAATTATACACAATTTAAATTATGAAATTTATTAAGAAGATATAGATGAATACCTTTCTTTGTAATGCATTATAGTCATGAAAGATTTACTATGGAAATTAAGAGGAAACCTGTAAATACAAAAAAAAAATTGGTTTAGGGTTTAGCGTTTAGGGTATCATGGTATGCCCTGTTTTCCCACCATGACTGCAAATTTTTGAAGTATATCCTCTTCCATAACATCCTCTTCCGCATCCATCACCTCTTCTGGCATAAGTCGTAGCATTGTTTTTATAACCTCCTTTTCTAGTAGCAATCATTGTCTTGGATTGATCACCAAAAAATTGCCTCTCTTCTTGTGTAACCAGAGAGCAAACTCTATTTAATGATGAATTATTTGATGAACTAACATGGTAAGGTGAACAAATATTTTGTGAGGGATCAACAACTTCATTCATGGAGAAATGTAGCAACCAGAGCTATTAAAGGATATGGATACAAGAGTTATAGAAGAAGGATGTTAATATTAATTGTGTCTTTTCTAATTCTTAGTTGTTTCTCTTTATAGAGGTAAATAACCTTTATTTTGTCTTTGTCTGGTATGATTATAGTATTTATTGATTGATTCTTTCTCTCTTTAACTAGACCTATAATGAGTGTACTGCTTGTATATATTCAGACTATTTGTTTTGATTTCAATGAAATAACAGAAGAGATATTCATTTTCATATCTTTTGCCTTCTTTTACTCTTTTGTTCATCTCTGTTCTATTTTATAATATGATATCAGAGCCATTTCGAGCCTATTCTAGCGAATGTTTGTTGGGCTTATTAGACCACCCGCTATCGGGTCGTTATCGTACCACCCATCATATGTTATCCCACGCACGAGTTGTCACTCTTAGCATGAGCGGGGTGTTGGAGATCCCACATCGATTAGAGATTGGGACAATTCATTGTATATAAGTGAGTGCAAACCTCACCTCATAAGCCGATTTTATGAGGTTGAGTTAGGCTTAAAGTTCATTTCTTAATATAATTAATATATGTTAGTTACATATTAATTAATAGTTGTTGAGAATAAAAGAGGAGCACCCGAAAATAAGTGGTGTCCGTGAGCAGGTGGTTTTCTGTTATTATTTTATGTTTAGGAGTGGAGCTTTCCACTCAAGAACAATAGTTGTTAGTAATTTTTATTTTTATGGTTTAATAGAATTAAAGGATCAAAATAATGTTAACTATATGTTTAAAATTTAGTTTTATCTTATAAACTTATTTTCTTTATTTAAACTTGTAAATTTAAAATTGATTTTAAAGAGATTAATTTTATTTAATTTATATTTTTTAGTAAATTTTTTTGAATTTAATTTTGAGAAGATTAATTTTATTTTTATTAAATGTAATTTTATTTTGAATTATACTTTAAAATTAAAATTTTATTTTAGTTTATATTTAAAAAAATCTTATCTAATATTTATAATGAATTTTAGATGAGACAATGAGAAATGTTGTAAACAGAATCAGTTTTGCAAAATAAAAAACTGAAAAATAGAGATGAGCATAAACCCTAATCTTTCGATGCTTCTATTGGAGGAAATCTCAGAAGCAGAGTGAAGAGGAGAACGACTCCAAGTTTGAAAAGCTAACGTTGCTCTCCCCACCTTGGATCGTGCCACACGACTTGAAAGCTGCGCGCAGCCACATTGCTGGATTTTCGGAGGTTGAGGAAGTTGTGCAGCTGGAACCTGGAGTAGTGTCGCCAATGACTGCTGGAACGTGGGTTGTGGCCGTTTGGGGCTGTTACCTTTTTCCCTATATAAGCAAGGGTTCCCCTCATTCAGAAATGCATCTCACATTTCACCTTCTTCATCTTCTTCACCCACCAGCGACTCCTTCTTCTTCCTCTCACCTTCTTTCACTTTTTTCACTTTCTCTCTCCTCATTTACTTTATTTTAATTATTATTATATTTTTGGGTTCCATTGGGTATTACTCTTTTAAGGGTAACTTGCTAGTTCTGATGCTCGGAAATTACCGGGAAGTTCCTGTTGTATCCTGGGGGACTCGCAATATACCGTGGATAAGTCCTTACGGGCAGTGATTACTCACGCTTCAGGAAACCAATTTTGTTCGTGTTAAAGCCTATTTTACTACAATCGTAAGGACTTATGGCTGAAAATACGGACAACAACAACAACACTGCTCCGGGAACGTCAAATGTTGTTTCCGCAACACAAACCATTTTTGTGAAACCATTTCTGGATGTCTCGAAAATTGAAGTCTTCACCGGTCAGAATTTTCGACGTTGGCAAGAACGCGTGTCCACCCTATTGGACATGTACGGAGTTGCTCTTGTACTTACAACTTCCAAACCCGACTCAACCACGGGTACGAAGCAAGTTGATGATATGATCCATGCAAATAAGGTATGTCGTCACACTTTACTCAGTGTGTTATCTAACGATCTGTTCGATGTCTATGCTTCTTATAAGAATGGGAAAGATATTTGGGATTCTCTTATCCTCAAATATACTACTGAAGACATCGTCAAACAAAGGTTCGTAATTGCAAACTACTACCGCTAGGAGATGATCGAAGGCAAAAACATCAAAATCCAGATAAATGAATATCATAAATTGATTGAAGATATCAAAACTGAAAGCATAACCTTGCCGGATGAATTCGTGTCCGAACTCTTGATCAAAAAGCTTCCGCAATCTTGGACGGATTACAAACAACAACTGAAGCACAAACACAAACAGATGTCACTATCAGACCTGATCACCTACATCATCATCGAAGACACAAACAGGAAGGAGTGCGTTGCTGCAAAGGCCAAAACTCTGTTTGCCAAAGCAAACGTGGTAGAAGACAAACCAGCTCCAAAAAGGTACGAGAAAAAATTTGATCATAAAAAGAAATATAATAAATTCTCTCGTCCCAGTGGAACTAACCCCACTTTCAAGAAAAAGGATAATTGCTTTGTCTGTGGAAAGCCAGGTCATCATGCACCTCAGTGTAGACATAAGACCAAAAACGACTTTCCTCCTAAGGCAAATCTAGCCGAAGGGGAAGATACTATTGTGGCAGTCGTTTCACAAGTAAACCTTGTGACAAATGTGAGCAAGTGGGTGGTAGACTCTGGGGCTACCAGACACATCTGTGCAAACATAAATGTGTTTACCTCCTACACAAATGTGGGGATGGAGAAGAACAAGTTTATCTCAGTGACTCCAGAACAAATCCTTTCCTAGGAAAAGAAAAAGTTCTTTTGAAGCTCACATCTGGTAAAACTCTGGCTTTGAGTGATGTGCTACATGTGCCATCAATTAGAGTTAATTTGATCTCTGTGGCATTACTAAGCAAAGTTGGGGTTAAAGTGTCATTTGAATCTGACAAGATTGTTATAACAAAAAATAATGTTTTTGTGGGAAAGGGATATTGTGATCAAGACCTTTTTGCATTGAACATTTATGAAATTATGAATGAATCTAAATCTTCTGCTTATATTGTTGACTCGTATGATATATGGCATACTAGATTAGGACATGTGAATTCTTCGTATGTTATGAAATTACAACGACTAGGATTAATCAACATGCATGACAAACAAAATAGTAAATATGATGTCTAAAATAACGAAGAAACATGTCACTCTGTAGAACGTCAAACTGAAATTCTTGGTTTAATTCATACCGACCTTGCTGATTTAAAACAAACCATGTCTAGAGGTGGTAAAATTATTTTGTAACTTTTATAGATGATTTTTCTAGATACACCAAAGTGTATTTAATTAAACATAAGGATGAAGCTTTTGACATGTTCTTAACTTATAAAGCGGAAGTAGAAAATCAACTGAATAAGAAAATTAAAAGAATTAGATCAGATAGAGGTGGTGAATATGTTTTATTCAATGACTATTGTGTAAAAGAAGGTATTATTCAAGAAGTAACCCCACCGTATTCACCTGAGTCTAATGGAGTAGCTGAAAGGAAAAACAGGACTCTTAAAGAAATGATGAATGCAATGCTTATTAGTTCTAATGCTCCTGATAATTTATGGGGTGAATCTCTGCTTACTGCGTGTTTTTTTCAAAATAGGACACCACATAGGAAAACTGGTAAAACACCCTATGAGTTGTGGAAATGTTATCAACCTAATCTGAAATACCTAAGAGTGTGGGGGTGTTTAGTTAAAGTGATGTTACCTGATCCTAAGAAAAGGAAAATAGGCTCTAAAACATCTGATTGTATGTTCTTAGGATATGCAGAACATAGTGTTGCCTATAGGTTTTTAGTTCTTAATAGTGATATAATTGAACGTAACACTACAGTAGAGACGAAAAACGTTGAGTTCTTTGAACACATCTTTCCTCTAAAGAGTAGTGGTACATCTGAACAACCTATACACAGTGCTAGTGATGCCTTGAGTGAGGATGTTAGGAAAAGTAAAAGACAAAGAAAGGAAACATCTTTTGGAGATGACTTTTATACTTATCTAATTGAGAATGATCCAATAAGTGTTTTAGAAGCTACAGTGCTCCCGATGCTAAACATTGGGATAAGGCCATTAAAACTAAGCTTGATTCAATTAAGAAAAATAATATGTGGACCTTAGTAGATCTGCCTAAAAGAGCAAAACCCATTGGTTGTAAGTGGATCTTTAAGAAGAAGTACCATCCTGATGGATCCATAGAGAAACATAAGGCAAGATTAGTAGCTAAAGGGTTTACTCAAAAACATCACATAGATTACTTTGATATTTTTGCACCTGTTACTAGGATTTCCTCTATTCGTGTGTTGCTAGCCTTAGCATCTATCCATAAGTTAGTAATTCACCAAATGGATGTTAAAACAACCTTTCTGAATGGTGAATTAGAAAAGGAAATTTATATGACTCAACCTAAAGGATGTGTAGTTCCAGGTCAAAAGGAAAAAGTATGCAAACTTTTAAAATCTCTATATGGTTTGAAACAAGCACCAAAACAATGACATGAAAAACTTGATAATGTTTTACTTTGTGAAGGTTTTTCTACCAATGATGCTGATAAATGTGTGTATTCTAGATCTGAAAATGGTGAATATGTCATTATATGTTTGTTTGTGGATGACATGCTAATTTTTGGTACATGCAATGATATATTTTTTAAAACAAAATTGTTTCTTGGATCTAAGTTTGAGATGAAAGACATGGGGTAAGTAAGTGTGATTCTAGGAGTTAAAATCATAAGGAAGGGAGATAGTATATTACTATCCCAAGAAAAATACACTGAGAAACTTCTTAAGAAGTTTGGTTACTATGACTTTAAGTCAATGAGTACCCCTTATGATGCTAACTCTAAATTAAAGAAGAACATAGGAGAATCTATTTCTCAAACCCAGTATGCCCAGATAATTGGGAGCTTATTGCATTTAATGAGCTTTTCTAGACCAAATATTGCTTATGCAGTAGGTAGATTGAGTAGATACACTCAATGCCCTAGTCAGGATCATTGGGATGCACTTGCGAGACTCATGAAATATTTGAGAGGTTCAATGGATTATGTCATTGAATATAGTGGATTTCCCGCTGTGTTAGAAGGGTACAGTGATGCTAATTGGATATATGATTCAGATGAGACAAAATCCACTAATGGTTAGGTATTTACACTTGGGGGTGGTTCAGTTACATGGAAGTCAGCCAGGCAAACTATTATTGCAAGATCAACCATGGAATCTGAGTTTGTTGCTTTAGAAAGGGCTGGTAGTGAAGCTGAGTGGTTGAAAAACTTCTTAGCAAACATTCCTTTAGGAATGAAACCAACCCCGTCTGTATCAATGCATTGTGATTGCCAATCGGCAATAGCTATAGCAAAAAATAAAAGCTACAATGAAAATAATAGACATATACAATTGAGACATAATTTGGTGAAACAACTGTTAAAGAGTGGAACGATTTCTATTGACTATGTTAAGTCAGAACGGAATGGGGCAGATCCTCTGACAAAACCCCTAGGGAGAAAAATGATTTTAGAAACATCGAGGGGAATGGGACTTAAGCCACAACCTTTGTGATTGGAGATCCCATGAATAAGGTTCATATGGGTAAAACCAAGCCACTTGTTAGTTATGCTAGCACTAATATTGATTCAAAATCAATTTTGTCCATTCCTATGGTGTGTGTGAAAGTGCTAGATACTGCATTATCGAGAGGAAAACCTTGTGGTTAAAATTATGAGGTAAAAGAGTTTTAACAATTTACAAGTTTTTATTGATTTTCATATCCCTTATGGGTGGTGTATGATTTGCAGCATACGCTTGATGAAATCACCTATATGAGTGTCAAGTGGGGCCGCTTGCATGAGATCTTGGCAAGATCTCTATAACACTCATGAATATCGGGCACGCGCATGGACTAGTAGCGCAACACAGCGATAACAACAAGTAATGTGGGGGTGTATTGTGATTGATAAACCTCTAACACATACTAAGTGTCTTGGTTCATATAGCTTGCTATACCAACTACACTATGTGTTAAGTTCATCAATCTAAGACTGATTCATATAGCTTGTTATATCAGCACTGATGCATTTCATCTTAGATGAACCCAAAATATTCTTTTTCTTTTTTTATCTCTATCTTTTATCTTTTGCAAAATGTGGGGGATTGTTGTAAACATAATGAGTTTTGCAAAATAAAAAACTGAAAAACAGAGATGAGCATAAACCCTAATCTTTCGATGCTTATGTTGGAGGAAATCTCGGAAGCAGAGTGAAGAGGAGAACGACTCCAAGTTTGAAAAGCAAACGTTGTTCTCCCCGCCTTGGATCGTGTCGCACGACTTGGAAGTTGTGCACCTCCACATTGGTGGATTTTCGGAGGTTGAGGAAGTTGTGCAGCTGAAACCTGGAGTAGTGCCGCCAATGACTGCTGGAACGTGGGTTGTGGCTGTTTGGGGCTGTTACCTTTTTCCCTATATAAGCAAGGGTTCCCCTCATTCAGAAATGCATCTCACATTTCACCTTCTTCATCTTCTTCACCCACCAGCGGCTCCTTCTTCTTCCTCTCACCTTCTTTCACTTTTTTCACTTTCTCTCTCCTCATTTACTTTATTTTAATTATTATTATATTTCTGGGTTCTATTGAGTATTACTCTTTTAAGGGTAATTTGCTAGTTCTGATCCTCGGAAATTACCGAAAAATTCATGTTGTATCCTGGAGGACTCGCAATATACCGCAGATAAGTTCTTACGGACAGTGATTACTCACATCTCAGAAAACCAATTTTGTTCGTGTTAAAGCCTATTAAAAAACCAATTTTATTCATGTTAAAGCCTATTTTACAATGAATATGTTTTAGATGAGACAATGAGAAATGGGATCAGTAATCATTCTTACTCTTGAAACAATTGAAAGTACATATTTTAATGTATTGATTTATTAATAAATTAAAAATAAAATTAATTTTACTTATACTCTAATCATCTATTCATATTATATGATTATAAGATTTGAAATTGTTAATTTAGTTCTAAAAGACGTAACTAACAACACCTTTTTCTAATGATAAGGAGAACAAATATTGGATTCCTCGAATTCATAAACGTCTTAATCATTTAAGAACAAGGAATGTGTGTTTTTCCGACAGAAAATCAAACTTGAAACCTAAATTCAGATCACGTTCGTTTCCACTCATTATATATCGATGATGGTAGTATCTCCTTTCTCTTATCAATATTGTCATTTTCTTTCAGTCACATATATTCCCAACAAGTAGAAAAGCACCCACAGAGCTGCATAATCGAATCTAATTAATTCTAAAGTCCATTATTCCAGTCCCTACCCTGCTGCGGATTAGGATATATTTATATCTGTATATATATATATATATATATAGCCAACTCAAGTTTTCGCACTCTTGGCCACAAACACAGGAGATTCAATTCATTGGAACAGCAAGTTAATTAGCAATTAACAAACTGTTGTGACGATCCACAGATCTGACGCATTTGGGGTGAACTTCATAACCACATTGGAGACACTGGTAGGCCCAATTAGAGCCCTGTTCATCGCACACACAGCAGATAAAGGGTCCTCCACCGTTCCCATCTGACACCAAATTCAGGTCATGCCCATGCCCTTCATGATATACCAATGCCGGAAGATCCTTCGCCTCTTGCTCAAGCTGTTTTTCGAGCTCCTCCACTTTGGCGTTCGTGAAAGGGTAAGCGTTCTCTCGGTACAAGTTTATCAAGCTCCTACCATGCACTGTTATTGTTTTACCATCAGGGCCTATGATCACCAACCAAGGAATCCCTTGCACGTTGAAGTGTCGTACGAGGTTCTTCGTCTCCGTGTCGCCAAAAGGCAAGGCTAACCAAGGCATGCTGCTGTAGTAGGAGTCAAAGGATGCTTTGTCACGGTCGCTGGATACCAGCACCACTTCGAAGTCTTCCTCTCCCTTCTCGGCTAGCTCCTGCTTAATCTTCTCGTAAACGGAAATCAGTTTGGGAGTGAACTTGGCGCATGGCACGCACCATTCGGCGGAGAAGTAGAGTGCAATTGTTTTTCCCACTAGAGAAGCAAGAGGTACCTGTGTACAGGAGCAACACCCGTCACGCGGAACAGGATTCTCTGCATGCACTTCAAATAACAAAACTGCGTGCACGTGCAACACAAACTCTATTCCTATTCATGGATTCTATTCTACAACTTTTTTTTCTCTATAACTACAGATACAAGAAAGAAGGAAATAAGATGTATGATGCTTTAAGAGATCGATGCATTAAAAATGAAGTTGCCTACTTTATTACAACTAAAAATCAGACTAAATAATCCCATGAAAGCTTATTGATATGGACTTCAAGATAGTTGATTATAGATATCAACTGCAGACTGAATTATTTAATCTATTTTCACTTTAAATATATAAGACAATCCCATTAAAAATATGATAGAATAATAATTTTGAATAATTAATTGAAGAGTCTTGAGCTGAAGAATAATACAGTTGCTAGAGGCTGGAGCTAGTTAAACTTATTTATTATTTGATAAAGTTCGAGAAAAAAATTATGACAAACATAAAACATACAACTCTTCGTATTAAGTTGTAAAATTTGCAATTAATTTATATTTTAATTTATATTTTGAGGAATGATATTAACAACCTATTACACTATACAACTTCTAATTAATAATATAAAAAAGTACTTTGTCATTTCATACTAAAATTAAAATTTTAGAAAAAAAAATAGTTGTATATTAGAACAATATTGTCAATGTATCATTTTCCTAATATTTTAGAGTTATTTTAATTAAAAATTTAACATGTATAGTACAAGAATATATATTTATTTTCGTATATTAAAATCGATTAAAATATTTGTTTATATAAAAATATATATATTAGAATAATTTAAAGGAGTAAAAATATCATAGGGCATACAATTTTTTATTCAAACTTAAAATGAACAATTTAAATAATGTTATATAATTATTTTAAATTCCCTTTGTCAACTTCTATCAAAGTAAAGATAAAATGTGGTAGGTTTAATAACATTACAATTAAGAAGGTGACGATTTCTTTGAATTGTGAAAGATTTCAATAGATAAAGGTGAGAGCGAACAAGATTCCAAGTTATTATAATAGAGCAGTAGATAATTAATTAGCAAAAAGTGGAAAACAGTATCATGCATGGAAGAAAGCGAGTGAGATGTTGGTGGTAGAGAGTATTATTATTACCTGTTTCAGTCCGAAGTGAGTGTGGCTCAAAACATAGTCTCTATGACGGTTTGATAGTAAATTAAGGAGGGTCTGGTTTTCACGCTTGATTTTGTCTTCCTTTCGCAGCTGCTCCAACCTCTCGTTACAGAATGGGTAAGCTTGAACTCCATAACGGTAAATAAGTTCAACTCCGTCACGAACTGTTGCCTGATCTTTACGATCCTGAGGTTGCAAAAAAATCAAGCATGGAATGCCTTCCACGTCATACTTTCTGGTCAAGGATTTCTTTGTTTCTAAATCAGAGAACGGAATTGCCAGCCACGGCATGTTTCCATAGAAGCTGCTGAAGGCATCCAAGTCCTCGTCAGAGGACACATACACAATCTCAAATTCACGAAAACTGCTTTTCAACTCCTCGTAGATTCCAACTAGCACTTGGGTGAATCCGCGGCATGGTGGGTACCAATTCGCAGCGAATAATAGACCCACTACTTTCCCTTCAAGATCAGAAACCTTCACCTGCATAATGCACCATTTCCAACAACTTCAACTTCATCAAATACTAACTATTTTTCACACTTTGGACTTTCGCTATTTTTGTTAAAAAATTCATCTAACTTAACTTAATAGGTTATTTTACATTTAAGTTAAAAATATTTAAATAATATAACAGACCAATGAATACATAATATTAAGACACTGTAACAAAATTTTACTATGATAATCATATATTTATTTATCTCGGTCTCACATGTAAAACCTTCACTGCCGCCTCAAATGATGTATTATATATGTATCCCAACTAGGCCATTTCCAACACGACCACAACCTCAACCAAGGCAACTAACTCAACTTCAACCTGCCATTATCAACTTAGCCTCATTCAAGATATCTTCATCTAAACACTTTTGTGTCAAGATCAAATAAGCTAAAGAACAAATGGAGTGAGTAAAGTTATTACGAAGTGGACTTTAAGTCTATCTCAACCCCATAAAATCAGCTTAAGGGAGTGAGGTTTGCACCTACTTATATACTATAAAAGACTTTAATCTTTAGTCGATGTGTGATCTCCAACACACCCCTCACGCCGAGACTGTCAACTCGTGCGTGAGACTATATATTATGAGTGGTCCGATAGCAGTCCAATAGCGGATGACACGATAGACCCAACACAAACATTTGCTAAGATAGACTTGAAAATAACTCTGATAAATATTACGAAGTGAACTTTAAGTCTAACTTAACCCATAAAACCGACTCATGAAATTGAGGTTTACACCAACTTATATATTATGAAATACTCTAATATCTAGTAGATGGAATCTCCAACAAAAGTTATCCAATTTCACGGCTATATCGATGATATCTCAAATAAAGCTTATTTCTTAAGAGGAATATTATCAGAAAAAAATATATTTTCCAAGTAAATAAAAAAACTAACTTCAGTTGAACACCTACAGCGGCCCATGACCAGAACAAAGCTTGCACGAAAGTCCTAAAGAAAGAAGAAAAAGGACATAACGTGGATACGTGTTCGTACGTGTCGCTGGCATAACACAGTCTAAGACCTTGCCAGACACCGTACGGCTGCATTCCAGCGATGACCATGTGTCTGGTCTGTGAGGTGTCAATTTACAATGGGGGGCAGGAAATCAAAGATACATGAATTGATTAATTACAAGGGAAAGCATTTCTCTCAACACATTCCTTAATGTGCCTTCTATTATACAACGAGTGTGATGTTAATGTATTCTTGAAACTTCGCATTTAATTTATTCCAATAATATATGTTTTGATAAACACATAAATGCGTTCCTTTATCTTGATAAGAATTCAGAAATTGAACGAACTTGAATAGAACACCGACAAAGGAGTACCAAGTACATAATTATATAAAAGCAAGGGTACATAGCAACAGAAACAGAATCCAGTGCTATCCGAAATTGTGAAAGAGACGGGCCACCGAAATGGCCCAGTATTTTCTTTTGTAGGGGATAATGGGCCACGTGTATAGCGCAAAGCGTAATAGCTAGGACAACGCTACAGGAAATGTTTAGCTGACACATGTCCTACGATTCAATCCTTGGTCCTCCATTACACACTGATAAGGACTACAAATATTGGGCATGTGTAGCTCGTGAATGCTTTGCATCTATGATCCAACTAATCAAACAACTCCACATCTAACAAGAATATCATCACCATTCATATTTAATTTCATTTCTCACTCTTAAAATAACCAAAACTGGGTTGAAAATCAGCACCTTTTTAAATATATTTAACAAAAATGCCGGAACATAACGCTCCTTTCTTAGTTAACCGAAAAATAGATGAAAGCAATTATTTTTCCAAATATGATAGTGTGAGGTAGTTCACGATTTCTTAGTTGAGCAACTTCAAAGACAGACAACCTTAAAATTTAAAGAATGGTTTCTTAACCAATTGACTGTGGCAAAGCCACAGTTGTTTAACCAAGCAATTGTTTCTTATCATAGTGCGGGACCCAATCATAAGTATTTACAACGCTCCATTGACGGTGTCTTTATCTTTACAATTAAAGAAGAGTTGTGTAAATTTTTCATTTTTTTGGCTCTTGGGGAGGGAGGAGTCTCAATTTTTTTTACAGTTCGTAAACAACACCTTTTTTATGCATAATCCACCGTCTCTTTCGTAGAGTACTACTCATAAAGATGCTATAACTCAGCGGAATCATAAGCTTAGTTTGTTGGGGATGGTTTCATGAAATTAAAGAGTAAAGGACTAGACCACTATGGCACTATTCAAAAGCAAGTAGAGGACTTAAGCCACATTAGACAGCACATCACATTTGTACAGCACCAAAAGACTTGCTTCTCTCAGCTTATTTTTACCTGTTTATTTGGACGGGTCAGGTTCTTACTTCCCCGTTAATGGTTCTCTAATAATAAAGCTCATGCGAAGTGGATTTACCAATCCGATTCATATTTAAAGAAAAAAAATATAAACATATTCTGCATGCAAGTTTACAGCTAACCAGAGAGATCATAACAAACCAGAGCTACTGTTTTCAAATTGCGAGGTTGCATCGTTTAAATAAGACTAATCTGATAATTGTTTTTAAACCCTAGAACATGATTTCTGTGGAGGAAGATTAGCACTCCAACAGCTAGGTTCAATCCTCTTCATAATTTTGGGGTTGCAAATGTTCGAAGTTATGATATATATAACATAAATAGATAAATCTAGAAACATTAAAAAAACAACTGACATGTATGCTGGGTGGGTCTTCACTGAGCATGCTTGGGTTTATAAAACAATTGTTTTAAAATACAAGAATGGAGAATTTTTACAGATATATATAAGCGTAAAGAAATAAATAAATAAAACATTATTTTTTGCAGTTACTAAACGATTGAACAACAATACTAAGCTCACCGCCACCAGCTTCTGCAGCAGCAACCCACCAAACACGTTTTAGTTTTTTTAAATAAACAATTTAAAAAAAAATTGCAAGACTAACTCCTGGATAGAAGAAACCACAGCGAAGAGCTTGAAATAAAGGAAACTGAAGGAGAAGTAAAGAAACCAGGATTTACATAATCATATATATATTACCATAAATTTTATTTTCTTGGTATTATTATATCCTTAAATTTCTAAGGAGAATCATGCTATTTTCCGCGGCTAAGTACAAAAGTTGGAGGGCCATGAGTAAGGGTGTGAAGATGTATGAAGGAGTCTCTGAATAATTAACTGAGAAAGTAGTGAGTTATGAGAGAGATAGAGAACCTGAGACCCAGTTGGAGAGAGAAGATAATCACGATCTTGGGAAGCAAGGAGTTGTGAGAACTTGCCGGTGTTACAAATATTATTCACCACAGCTTGAGCTTCATGCTTCATCTCCGCCCTCATCTCTCTCTCTTTTTTTTCTTTTTTCTTTGTTTTATAGTGTTGCAGTCTAGAGATGAAAGCGCCGGGAGGAGAGTATGAACCTCCTCGTTCACCCGACACTTATATTCATTAGAAATAGAATCATATTCTTTCCACATCATTACATCCTATGCATCCACAAATCACACATCAACACCTTCACACGTAGCATTCATCTGCGCCACGGGATAATACCAGCCTGCGCCGCACATACACGGGGAATGATGGTGCAGCCTTTTTGATTGCGCAATCCCATCCATGTGCGGCGAAGTGAGCGAAGCGATAATATTGAGGCCACGTGTATGATGGTGATTTCCGAATGGGGTTATTATTAGTTGCTATTTCTTCTGGTCACGGTGATATGGATACGGCAAAACTCTTCTTCCAACACCTGTCACTCCTTTAATTTCCTTTCTTTACTTTTCCCTCGTCACTCCTCTTTCTTCCCAAGCTTTCATAGCCTACCCTTCTACCGTGCACTGCAGTTTGTAACGTGTAAAATCACACTTTCCATTATTACATAACAATTTTCAGGTTTAATTATATTCTTACCTCCAATTTATCATTATTTTTTTATTTTTTACACATCTTGTTTCTAATTTTCGAAAATGATGTTTGCCCCATTTTGTTTACTTTTTTGAAATTATGTCTTTAAAAAAGTAAAATCTTTTTAAAATAAATTTTGATTAAATTTCTTATAATAGTGTTTTAGTGAAGAAATACAATGACCTCTTTTCTAGACATATGTTTTTTTTTGCTAATTCCATTTATAATTAAGTTTTTTTTAGATTTTATATTCTTTAGTTTTTTTCTCATTTAATTATTATTATTTTGATCATTTTTACTCGTATTAACATTTATTTTATTTATTTAACAGTTATTTCAGGTTTCATCTTTAGTGCATACTTCTTACATATTACATTTTTGTTTTAGGATTTATTATATTTATGAGACAGATTTATTTCAAATTTAGGTTTACTTAATAGCTTTAAAAAAATCTCTTTTATACTTGCATGATCTAATATTCTTACTTTTTCTAATAGATCTCTAGCAAATTAAGTCAAAAATTTGTCACTTAATATACAAGTTCTCATACTAGATGGGTTGATTTTGTATGGATTACCACCGATGGTAGAGTCTTCAACCACATTAATAAAGATAAAAATTTAGAGGTTGTTTTTGGACTTATATGTAAATATGGATCTAATTGAGTTTTTGTTTATTTTTTAAAATCAAAAGGACAATTCTAGGATGAAGAAGTGTACAAATATATCCAATAAGACCTCTAACTCATCAAAACATTAACTAGAACTTTGGTTAGAAAAACACAAGAGGACTAAGTTTCGGCTGACTAATCAACATTATTTTTGGGCCAAACTTTAGTTTAAATAAATTGTATAAAGTTATTTAGGATTTCATGGGCCATGTATTGGGTCTAGTAGCATAAAATAATTTACCCAAATATTTGGATCAAGTAGCATAGATTTTTTGGCTTGTATTTAGGTTAATAGGAAAATATGTATAGTTAGGGTTAAAAGTGAATAGTTAGGTAATTGGGCTTCTTTGAGTCCAATGTAACCTTAAAACATCCAAGGTATGTTAGAAGACGAAAATTACCTTGGCATGGAGCACATGGACTTTCACATGGCAGCCTGGGAGTGAAGAAGATTTAACATGGAAGGTGTGAGCTAAACATGAAAAGCATGACTCCACATGACACCTTCTCATTGGAGACTTTTATTTTGAATTTTCAAATTTTAGCTTCAAAATGTTCATCCCTCTCTCCTATAAATTTAGGTGCTTGACTCTTATTTTTTAAGATTAATTTTATGAGTGTTATGTTGCCAAGTTGTTAGTTCTTGCACTCTCTTGTCTAAACCTCTTTAGGTTAGACACCTTTGGTATTCTCGTTCACCTCTCCAAGTGATAGATCAACCAATCATTCTCCCTACTCCTCACATACATTAAAGGAATACATAACTCCATTGGAGTCATTCTTGTTCCATTCTTCCATTAAGCTTTCACCAATCTATCAACAATTTAATAAATCAATTCGGAATGAAGGCACACACTATCAACTACAAAGTCATTTATATTAGGTGAGTTGATTTTGTATTAGTACACACTTCATTATTCTTGAATAATAAGATTGGACAATATTGATTGACTTTGAAACTATCAATTATTAATGAGTCCCTTAATTTTGAGGTGATAAGATTATACTAGCCAAGTCAATTATGTACCTATTATTAAAAATGTGATATTGGAAAACTAACATTTTAAATATTTTTTTATTAAAACAATATTTTTTTTAATATTATAAAATTAAAGATCTTTATCTATATAACGCATTGTAGATTGATCTATAAAGTAGTATAATTAGAATGACATCTGAATATTTTATTCTTAAAGTGAAAAATGTATATAAACAAAAAAATTTCGATTATTCAAGTTTTTTTAATATAATCATCATTTATTTAAACTTTTTTTTTCTCTACCTTCTTTCTATATTTTTAACTTCATCATTCATCACATCGAAAATTAGATTTGAACTCCTAGAAGATTGAGTTATTATTTTGATATCAGTTTTTTTTTTCTTAAAAGACTGTGTTTAAAATTTTTAAATCAAAAAATATTTTAAACTTACATTAATTAAGTCAATTTAAATTTGTTGCCAAAAAACACTAGATCAATTGAAGTTCATTTTCAATTAATTTTAATTGATAAAATATGTTATATTTATTAATAATACTAAATTCTTAATTTTTCCGTCTTCAAAACCAAAAGTCCAATTCTTATTTTATAAGATTTCATAAAATAATATACTCTAAACCACTCAAATTATTTATTTAAAATATAATGGAAATGTTAGAATGTTTAGTTGAACAGAAAAAATATAATTCTATTTTATATGGTGGGGTATGCTCAGTTTTTGGGGAGACTTACAGTCCAACCGAAGAACATCCTCCATTGACATTTTCGACCTCTTTCTACATTCTGCAACTTTTTTTTATCCTTCTTTCTTCATCATTGCTGTTCCTTATGCCCTTTCGATTCTTAGGTTCAAAGGAAAAGAAAGAGAGAAAGCAACGTGTCTCTTTATGTTAAAAACATGTAAGAGAATGACCTCAGCAATATGCTTTTTCTTTAAAAAAAAATTAAAAAAGAAGAAATTAAGCATACAATATCAATATGACGACAATGGCCCGATTTTCATAAATGTTAGATATAATTACCTTTTGTTCCTATATTTAAGTTTAATATTTATTTTATTATAATAGTTTTAAAAATAATTAATTTAATATGAAGATTTTTTTTTAAAATATGTAATTTGATTTTTTTCTATTAAATTTTTACAATCAGTGTAACTAATGATGATTTGACATGTTACTAATATTTGATACAATGTCACTAATATATAAATGTGGAATGTACACGTAAGCACCAATTTTTAGAGTTTTTTCTTCTTTCCTCCATTCATTCTTTCCCGTCATGACCTCCACTTCACCCTTCACTCATCGTTTTGATTTTGGACCGTCAAGACCTCCACTCTATCGTTAGGGTGTTTTTCCCTTCATCGATTTTAGGGGTTTCGTCTGAATGATCGATCAAAGTGTTTTCCCCTTTTTCGATTTTAGGATTTTTTGTTACTGGTTCTAGCAAGCATGTGAATCTCGTACGCGACCCTCTCTTCTGTTCTTGCGTTCCGAACACCAGCCTCCGCGTCAGGAACCACGCCAGGAATTGCACGACATGCACCGCCGTGGGACTACATGCGATGATGTTGCGGTTGCGGTTACAGTTAGATTGGTTGTTGAGTGAAATGTCATTGTTGGCGCATAACTGTTGGATGAGCCTCTTGAGAGATGTGTTGGGAACCAACTGTGTTTGCTAGCTTCTCCCCTGTTTTGGGACAGGTGATGTTCCCTCAGTATCACGTATGGCTTTCAAAGTATCTACACTAGTAGAATTTGGCAAATAAATATGAGTAAAAGAGAAATTGTTAGATAGTAGAAAATTATTTTAACTCAATGCTTGAGATTGGACTGGGAGGGCCTGGAACAGATGCTAGAGAAACTGGGGAAGTGTTGATGCAAGGGGAAAAGATGGAGGTTATGATAGGATGAGAAGAATGAATGGAGGGAAGAGAAGGGGATTACACGTAGACTGCAACTATACATAAATTTGACCTATTGTGTGCCACATCATCACCTATTAATATCGTTAGTGAAAATTTAACATAAATGATCAAATTGTAGACTTTTTTAAAAACTTTGGGACCAAATTGATTTTTTTTAAAAACCACTATAGTAAATTGAATATAGTAAATTGAATATTGATCTTAAATGTAAGGATGAAAAAGTTAATTATACCTAAAAGTTATAAACTAGAGATAAGACTAGCGTAATCGTGTTATATAAAATGCTGAAACGTTTAAGTGTGAAATGATTGTTGAATATAATTTATTTAAAGAATAAAATTAAAAATCATTAAAAAATTATATATTTATCCTGGTATTACTCTTAGTTCATATTTTTTTAAGTACATTATATTTATATATCAACTTAATATTTTACAAGATTGTTATAATTAGTAATTCAAATTAAATCTCCCAAAAGATAATTTAAATGCTGAAACTAAAATGTCTAATAATAATACTTGTTCTTATTCAACACTACTACAAAATGTTAAAACAATGACTCATTATTTAATGCGATTTTACGGTCAGACGCTGTATTTCAAAACGCGGTGATATTTTTTAAATTAACTTGATTTAAGATTGTGGCTATTTTTTTTTTTTACAAATAGCCGCATTCGTAAATCCTTTACTATCCTACCTCAGAAGCGCGCCACTTACGTTTTCATACTCTCCTTTCTCTCATGCTTCCTTGCTCTTATGTGCGTCCTTTGTTTTGTGCTTCCTCTATTTTCTTCCTCTCTTGTTTGCATTGTCTTCATGCCATTGGTAAGCATTGTCTTCCTCTCTTCTTCTTCACCATTGATTTTTATATGTTTTCCGTTTCTCTTATGTTTTGTCTTATGCCATTCTTAAGGTCACTGTTTCATTGGGAAAGTTTTTGTTTGCTTTCTACTGTGCCTTCCTTGTCGTTGTTGCTGCCTTGCACCGTCGTTGTTGACTCCGATGTCGTCGCTACTGTCGCTATTGCCTGTCCCACGTCGCTCTTCACCACCCTGTTTCCTTCATGCACAAGGTTGGTGGTGTTTTAATTTTTTTTACATTTGTTTATGTTATTAATTAATTTATTTTTTATTTATTAGAATTTGTATTTTTAAAATTTATATTATTTTTGTTTTTAGGTTATAATAGAATTATTAAATTATTAGATGGTAGATAGATTTATATTATTTAATATTTATAATTAATTTAATGATTTTTAATTTGTGTATTTAGTATTTATTATTAATTTATATTATGTTAGTTGTTAGTTTAGAATAGAATTATCGTGTTGTATTGAGTCTGAGGGTGTTCGACCCTCGACAATTGATACATGCTAGTATTGAGTCCGGGGGTGTTCGGCCCTTGGTAAACACGTGAGATAGAACACTCATTAGAAAACACCTGAATGACTATGCCAGAATATAATGGATCGAAATTGGATTAATTCTGTTTGCATAAGTGATGAGTACGAAAGAGGAGTAGAAGAATTTATACAATTTGTGCAACGTCATAATAGTGGTCATGATGGAGCAAAAATTAGGTGTCTGTGCGTTAATTGTTTGAATGGAAGGATACTGGATGTTAAGATAATTAGGGAGCACCTTCTATGTGATGGGTTTCTTCGTTCTTATACAACTTGGACATGGCATGGTGAATTATTAAATTTACCACGTGTTTCCATAACTGAAGAATATGTGGGATCCACCATGGATGATGCAGTACATGATGATGTAGATGATGATCGATTGGAGAACATGATTCGTGATGCGGGAGTTGAGTCTTTTGCAGAAGCGCATGGATATGGAAGTATGTCAAGCGGCGCAGAGAATTCATTGTATCCTGGATCAACTAACTTCACATGGTTGTCGGCAGTGTTAAAATTGATGAATTTGAAGGTAATAAATGGATGGAATGATAAAAGCTTCACAGAATTGCTTCAGTTGTTGAAGGATATTCTTCCAGAGGGAAATACTCTACCTAATCATAATTATGAGGCCAAAAAGATTCTTTGTCCAATGAGCATGGAGTATAAAAAGATACATGCATGTCCTAATGATTGTATATTATATAGGAAAATTTTTGAATTGTTGAAAAGTTATCCGAGGTGTGGGTTATCACTTTATAAGTTGAAACAAAAAGATGATGATACTATTAAAGAGATAGAAAAGCATGGACCCCCAATGAAGGTTATGTGGTATCTTCCCATCATTCCAAGGATGAAGCGTTTGTTCGCAAACCTAAACGATGCTAAGAATCTTAGATGGCATGCAGATGAGAGAAAATGTGATGGCATGTACCGACATCCAGCTGATTCTATTCAATGGAAGAAATTTGATGATGAGTTTCCAGAGTTTGGTAAAGAATTAAGAAATATCTGACTTGGTTTAGCTATAGATGGAATGAATTCGTTTGGTAATATGTGTACGAATCACAGTTCATGGCCTGTTTTACTAGTTATTTAAAACTTACCTCTTGGATTGTGCATCAAGAGAAAATACATGATGTTGTCTATGATGATATCCGTTCTGAAACAACTAGGGAATGACATAGATGTTTATCTAAGTCTCCTAATTGAAGATTTGAAGTTAATATGAGATCAGGGTGTTGAAGTATTTGACAGATTTGCTAATGAAACTTTCAAGATGCATGCCATGTTATTTTGCACCATCAATGACTTTTCGGCATATGGTAACTTATCAGGGTATAGTGTTAAGCGTCGTAAAGCATGTCCAATATGTGAAAAAGACACTGCTTCTCAACAATTGAAACATGGAAGGAAGACAGTATATCTTCGGCATTCGAGATTTCTTAAAAGTGCATCCTTACCGGAGGTTGAAAAAAGCCTTTAATGGACATCAAGAGACTAGTGGTCCACCAACTCCATTAACTGGTGTTGAGGTTTACGAAAAGGTAAATAACATAGACAACACCTTCGGTAAATAAAAAAAAAGTCATATGTGACAAACATTTGGAAGAAAAAATCAATCTTCTTTGATCTTCTGTACTGGTCGAGGTTAGAAGTCATACATTGTATAAATGTAATGCATGTTGAGAAGAATGTGTGTGATAGCTTAATTGGTACACTTATTAACATTAACAGGAAGACGAAGGATGGTCTAAATGCTGATAAGTGCCTAATTTCAGTAATATTTCATATTAAAATATAGGCACTTATGAGGATTTATTGCTAATTTACATATAAAATAATCCCTAATTTATGAATTTATACATTTTTATATTTTTTATGATCTTTATTTGAATAAGAGTATTTTATTCCCAAATTTGGTGTTAATTGCAGATTTCTAAGGAAGATTGGAGATTTGGATTAAAGATGAATGATTTGAGCTAAAAAGATAAAGATGGAAGGTCCCAGAATGGAAAAAGATGCAAAGAAAGATTAGGCCTTTTTTATGTTTTATCATTTAGCCCATTAGCGCGACACAGGAAACAACCTAACCCTAGAAAACTAGGATAAATAGAGGGCTAGAGGCTCAACCTTAGTGTTCCAGATTGAGAGGAAAACACCATAGAGTGAATTGTAACCAATTGGGAGAATGGAAGGTGCTAGAAGTATGCGTAACTAATTCTACCATTTGGGATTGGGAGTAATCTGCTCAAACTCTTATGTATTGAGGTGATATCTTATATATTAATATTTAGTTCTTGATTGATTATTGGTATTGTTGTTTTACTTTTAACTTTCCGTGACAAATTGAGAATCTTAAATCTAACCGAGAGGTATTTTTAGGGTTTGGACCTAAACATCAATACTTAGCATATTTGAGTGTTAGGGATAGACTTGAAATGTTAATTGCCATTAACGTCTGAGTGTGATTCTAAGTTGTTTTTATAAATATGCGAGGGATCGATATTTAGGAAACATTCTTAAGGATTTTATATGCGAGAGATCGATATAAATGAATTTTCTACGGGCATCAATTTCAATCAAAGAACTCAATATTAACATGCTAATCAAAATACATGAGAGTGGGAGAGATGAAACCTAATCCCTATTTTTCCAATTGAAGCAACTAATTCTTTGTTTGTTTTCTTATTGATCAGTGCCAACACAATCACTTCTAAACTATTTTTATTGTTATGTTGTTATATTTAGCGAATATTGTATTTGATAATTTACTGTTCCTTGTGGGATCGATATTCGTCCTTAGGGACAATTATTACTTCTGACAAACGCGGTGCACTTGTCGTAAAAAGTCATCAAATGCTCGTTTAGATTTGATTGGGATGAACATACGAGGCGAGTTGGCACCGATATAAATGGGTAAGCGTACATATTTGCCCCCAGCTTGTTATGAAAAAGTAAGTTTTTGTCAATGTCTAAAGGGTGTGAAAGTGCCACAAGGACATTCCTTAAATGTGAAGAACCTAGTGTCAATGCAAGATTTGAAGTTAATTGGGTTGAAGTCTCATGGTTGTCACATCTTGATGCAACAGTTGTTGCCGGTAGCTATTTGCGGGATCTTACCAAAAAATGTTAGACATACCATAACCCATTTGTGTTCATTCTTCTCTTCCATCTGTTGTAAAGTCATTGATCCATTAAAATTAGATGAACTTGAAGATGAAATTGTTGTTATCTTGTGTGAATTGGAGATGTTTTTTCCTCCATCTTTTTTTGACATCATGGTTCATTTAGTTGTGCATCTAGTAAGAGAGGTTAGATTGTGTGGACCAGTGTACTTAAGATGGATGTCTCTTGTTGAGCAATATATGAAAATTTTGAAAGGTTATTGAAAAATCATTATTGTCCAGAAGCTTCAATGATTGAAAGGTACATAACTGAAGAAAGTATTGAATTTTGTTCAGAGTACATGTCAAAAGCAAACCCAATAGGTCTTCCAGCTAATTCATGGCACCACATGCGTTCTACAAGTAAATGTTTACATGGTGTGAATATTGTAAGCAAATCTCGATCAAAAGTCTTGCAAACACATTTGTATATATTGAACAACACAGATGAAGTTATACCTTACATAGAAACTCATAAAGCCATTGTGAAGTCAAATAACCCAAGACAAGCATAGAAATGGGTCTTGATGGAGCATAATAGAACTTTCATGCCTTTGTTTTGAAGACGAGGTGTTAAAGGATTCAACGGCATCAGAGACCTTGACCTAGTTGGTTGCTGGATTGAAGTTTGATGTCATTTCTTGTACAACGTACGAAGTGAACAATTGTATATTTTACACGAAGTTTATGGATGAAAAAAGTACAATTCAAAATTCTGGTGTTACTCTTGAAGCCGAGTCAATGCAGTTTTCCACTTTGAAAGATACAAATCCTGTACTTGAATCAATGACATACTATGGGTTTATAGAAGAGATATGAGAGGTTGACTATACTAAGTTTTTCATTCTAGTTTTCAAGTGTAAATAGGTTGACAATAAAAATGGGGTTAAAATTGATGAATCAGGATTCACACTAGTGGACTTTTGAAATATAGGGTATCGAGATGAGCCATTTATAATGGTTCAACAATCATCTCAAGTTTTTTACGTCAAAGATCCTACGTCAGAACATTGGTATGTCGTTTAGACGGGAAAAAACATGGGGATGCCATATATGATATTGAAAATGGTGACCCCCTTTCATTCACACCAATGATAATTAATAAAGATGACGGATTAGTTGATGATGTACATGCAACCTGTAAAGACCACAATGAAGGAATTTACATATGAACATTCAACCCACTATGGTAATAAATTTATAAATACTTTTGATAATACGCATTTAGAATTTTATGTATTTGTTTTATATAATTTTCTTTCGATGAAGATTAACTAATGTTTGTTACCTAATTTTTTGAACAGAGATATGGATGACGATCAGACTCCAATCAGACCCCGATCCGGACGAGGCAGCAGAGGACCTACAAGATTGAAGCGTCTCTCATTGAGACGTGCTGCTGGTGAGAAGACACGTGTTAACATTGACGTCAACACTGGAGTGTCTTCTGGTCCTAATGCTGAGACGTTTAACAGGTATCTTCAAGTTGTTTCTCGTGAGAGACTCTCCATTTTGATTAATTCATTGGATGATATGTTAGAGGTCGATCGGAACATGCTCTAGGAGGATGTCCGGGTAAGCTTTACATTATTATTGTTGTCATATAATGCTTTTTAATATTCATTGATTAATTTTAATTTGATGATATTATTTTGCAGGCAAATTTTGAAATCCCTAATGTGTAACCACTTCGATAAAAGATTATATCCAATATCAGACTTAAATTTTGTCAGTTTAAGTCAATACTGACGACGAAATATATTTTTGGCTAGCTTAAATGCAAAAATGCTTGTTTAAAGTACAAACATATTGATGAAGAGACATGGTGTCTTTTTGTTCAAAGCCGTGAATGTGAAGCTTGGAAGGTAAGTGAAGTTACTTAACTATTTTTATTTATATAACATTAATAATTTAATGTTATTCAATTCACTTTGTTTATTTCATTTATGACAAGATCGTCGGAAGAAAGCTCAAGAGATAGTTTTAAAGAGTGTTACCTGCACGTACTGTCTCGTTCGGGATATCGAAAGCTTAAGTAATCACTGATGGTAGAAAATGAGCAATCCAGATAGAGGATTGGGTCTAAGATTGATACAGGGGTCATTTCTCCTCCATCACCACCTTTGCACCATGTAAAATGGAAGAGGGCACAAATTAAAAAGTCGGGTGCATTTAGTTCTGAGCAATCAAAGATAGTCTAAAAAAAATGTAATTTATTTTTATCCTCTTTTGCATTTATTTTAAAGAATTAATTATATTAAAAACTTATATGATTTTGGTCTCTTGTAGGATTCCTTGAGCTCCCAAGGTAATTTTGTCCCTGAAGGTTGCCGCGATATCCTGGTTGAAGCAATTGGACGACCTGAACACTGTGGTCGTGTTTGTGTAGCTAGAAAAGGGGTTGAAATTAAACTATATTTTGGAGTTGCACCACGACACTTATTCTCCCTCAAGAGACCAAAACAGAAATGGCGAGTAAGATACGTCAAGAATTAGTGAAGGAGACGAGAAAGGAGATTGATACAGTTATTTATATACTATAATATAAAACACTTTAATATAAATACTCTAATAATAATCTTTAATATAAATACTCAAATATATAAAATATGGGATCTCCAATATAAGTTATTACAACATTTAAAACATTTTCGTTTATGTTGCGTTTGTTTCCTTTGAGGAGGGAGGAGGGAGTGAATGTTTTTTGTATTTGTTTCAATGATTCTGAGAGTGGGGAAGTGGATGGAGGAAAGGGTGAAAACCTTTTTTCATTCTTCACACAAATGAAGAGATTTGTGTTGATTCATGTAGAATTCTTGTATTTTATTCGAATATCCTGGTAGATGCATTTTATTACAATATAAGAAACTAAATATTATATAAATTTATTTAATAATTTCAAAAATATTTAATTATATTAATAATAATAATATATAATTATAAACAATAAAAATAAAATTATAATATCAACAAACCTATATAATTATATAAAATAACAAATAAATATAATAATAAATATTATTTTCATAAATTTTAATATATTTAATAAATTTATTTTAATTTAACACAAAAATATTTTCTATTATATTTTTTAATTTTTATTAAAAAATACAAGTAATTATGGATATTATATATTAAAAAAAATAATTGAACTTTCATCTATTAAAAAAAAAAATCCTGTTTTCGAGGTTCTATTTGTGAAAATCTTTTCAGGTTAAGATTTCGAGGAATTGGAGGAATATAGATAGTTTTAAATCAATATTTTTATCTTACTTTAATTTTAGTTATCTTTTTTCTTCTTCTCTCAAATATATGTTTTAAAAAGAGTTGTAGGAGTACGGTTGAACATTTATTTACATTGAGAAAAAATTGTAAATTTTTTATAAATTAAATTTTACATTATAAAAAAATTATTTTAAAATAAAAATTAATTTATTAATAAATAATTTCTAAATTAATATTTAGCTATCAAGTTTTGATTACCAACTCTAAAAGCATATAGTGCAAGTGTTAGACAAAATGTTGGTTTAGAATCAAAAGTTGTTTGAATATTTGAGCGTGAAAGAAAAGAAGTACACATGTCTTAAATGTGTAGAAATCATAATACATGTTTTAGACGTTCAAGCATCAAATATAAGTGAAAATGACTTTTGAATTTGTTTGAATATTTTTAACAAGTTATCATATTTAAGTGTTGATGAAAACACTTAAGTAATAAATACTCAAATGAAAAGATAAATGTCAATTTTGAATTGTACTTTCGTTTAAGTGGTAAATTACCACTCAAACTATATGATTTACGTCTTATTATAGTAGAGAGGTCGGTTAAACAAAATAACTCACTTAAACAACAATGTGCTGATATGTGACATTTATGTGACAGGTAATGTTTTTATATTATGCTATGTGCTTTTATATATATATAATGTTATATTAATAATTTAATGTTTAAAAAGAATTAATTATGAATATTATGAAGGTACATAATTATTAGTGAGATGTATACATATGCTATTTTTTTACATAGTGAAAGATCGAGTTATATATATATATATATTATGCTATATAAGGTTTGGGTTTCTAGAAATTGTCGTTTTAGATATTTTGTTATACCATAGAATTTCTAAAGTAAAATTAGTAGTAACAATTTTTCCTTCGTAATTTTGAATATTTATGTATTAATAAATATATATATATATATATATGATGTTTGATAGAGAAAATGTGTCATACGGTACTCGGGCGTTGACCAAAGTCAACATAGTGGAACCTCGAGAGAGAGATCCACTAGAAAGTACAACAGGGCAGTTAGGAGTTTCTTTAAGGTCCACGGTCTCGGGCGTTGATTGGCCTCGGACGTCGCCCAGGCTCAGCATAATAAAGGCGCCTGGGAAGCTTGGCAGGCCAGGGAAGTGTCCCCTCCTGATACCCACGGGTAGGGATAACCGTGGAGGAGGCGGCACAGTAGGGGCATGGAGGCCTTGGGCCTCGGCACCCCAGACAATAATAATAGATAAAAAAATGTGGTTTTCAAGCCACACCCCCAATACCAGAAGGGAGAGACCCAACTCACGAGGGACCGTGCATGAGGTGTAGGGACGCGACAATACGCACCACCGTTGGAAAGCCACTGGGACAGAGACGACCCATGAGAGGGTCACGTCCCAGAAGGTGATTTGCATGCATGGCACGTGAGGAAGGCAGAGAACTCCCAGGGCGGATGACTCAGAGAATGGGCGCATGAGTTGGCACCCATGCAGTCACCCCTGCGCGAGTTGCACTTCGACAAGGTAACCTTACACACTGAGAAGGCCCTAAGACTGGGAAAAGTGTTGCTAAGGAGCGCCCACAGAATGCGCAAGTCTCAGGCTGACATGTGGACAGAAACACCGGGAAGGTATATAAGGTTTACGATAAACAAAATAAGGTACGTTTTACACATTATAAGACATTTGAGCAGAAGCTAGCATTTTCAGTTACGCATTTCTGCGAACATTGACCTTACGGTGTTCTACAACGAGAAGCGAGGATGCCATTTGTCTCTCTGTTTAAGGTGGTCATGACAGAGGAAGGAGAACGTTGAAACAGAAGCAAAGGAGTTCTTGAAGCGCCGTTCTTCGAATCAACCGGCGGGAAAAAAAAATATAAATTATTTTTGTAAAAAGGATTATTAATTTATTTTAAATGTGCGCTAACATTAAAGATATAGGAGAAATTATTCTTTTATAAAAATTGAGTATAGAGGTTCGTATTAACAATTGAATTTTTAAAAATTAAACTATAGAATATTGTTGTTAATTTCAAGGTAGTTGAGTACCAACGGAGTCTAGTTTAGTTATTTTTTAACAACCCTAAATTTAATCAATAATATAAGGACAAACGAAGGGTGAAAGAAATACTGTCACCATGGTGATTCCCACGATTCTGTCAATGAAAACTCTGGAGAATAGTAATTTAAATAAGAGGTTGTTAAAAAAAACATTTTTAGGCTAAAAATAATATATTTTGCAAAATTAAAAGATATAATTTTTAAAATTAAGCTTAATAATAAATTTTCTTACTCATCTACTACTCATCAATTTAATGATTCAAGAAATAATTTCCTCATTCTTTATCAATAATACATAACGAAATATCGTATTAAAAAATAAAGTTTACTATACACTTTTATCAAACAACAATGGTTTCAATTACATAATACATAGTAAGAAAGTGTTAGATAATAAATTATAAACAATATTACATAATAAAACATGTAACTTAGAAACTAAAATCAAACTTTTTTGAATTTAATAGAAAAAATATGTCAGGGAGAGTTAGGAGCGTGATTGTGATTGAGTGTGAATGTAGAGTGTGGAATTAATGAGAGGGATGGACGAGAAGAGGTATGCGTAGGATAATGACACGTATAAAAGCAATGGGACAAGTGTCACGTGTTAGGGTATGGAAGTTGTTGTCTTCCCTCGTAATTTGTAAATAATTGGATTGGTTGGGCCCACACCATAATAGTTGAAGGTCACGTGTCCTTGGAAAGGATAAAAAAGGCACACCCGTGTTTCTTCCTTTCCTCTTCTTCTAGTAAAAGCATAATCAGAGATCATGGTCTCTTCAAGCTTCTTCTCATGGCTATTTATCATTCGCCCACAAGACCCTTTCACTTCCCAACTTCCAATGTTAGTTCAGCTGTCACGCATTTTCTGCTGTCTTTTCCTTTCAACCTTACCAAAATGGAAATTACTACTCCAACCAGCCAATTACTAAATGAAGTTTAATAAAAGTAAATATTTTAAAACAAATTAAATAGATCAAATAACTCATTCATTTATTATTATCTCGTGGATTTAAGATTAACATCCAATTCATTAGAGATTAAGATATTTTATAAAGTTGAGTTGGATTTAAAATTTATTTTGTAATATTTCTTTTATTTTATTTTTTTAAAAATTATTAATTATAAAATTTAATATCGTATTAATTATTTTTTTTATTAATTATATATTTATGTCTTTTCTAATATATTTACATGATGAGAGAAGAACAAAATGTCTATTATATTTCTTTCGCTCACATTTGAAAAATAGAAGGAATAATTCAGATTCAAATTACAAAAGTTTAACTGACCACACTCTTTTAACATGTACAAATAACGTTCCTTATTTGAATTACCTGCAGTGGACATGACTATATGCTATCTACATAGACACTGATGGCTATCTACACAAACACTACTGATGATGTATATAAAAATACGTAAAAGTTTTAAAATATACTCAACAGATACACGAATTTATATATTATATAATTATAAATTATATAAATTGATAATAAGGATTTATGTGTATAAGTATGTTCAAGATTATTTGTTGGAGCAGAAAGGTATTTTTCATGACTGATTTACAAAGATTTGTTTCTTATTTTTATTATCATAATAACAATTTATATAATAAAATTTAAATTTTTTAAAAATTAATATATTTTTTCTTTTTAAAATTGTGTTAGAATTATAGTATAATTGTCAGAAATCTAACAAATACATTTTGAGTTGGAAACTTCACGAATACATGTCTTACCGATATCATGAGTCTCGGTGTCCGATACTAAGTCATTTAAAAGAAGTGTCTGAGCTTCGACCAGATCTGATAAAACCGGTGCATTTACTATTTTTATTAAACAAGTATTAATCCGTGTTATCGAGCTAACTACAAACCTGATGCTGTTAGTGTTTAGACCGAGTCAAGGAATTAATGATTAATGCGGATGGCAGTGCGAGCTCCTTTGTCCGCATTTGGCTGAGAAAAGTTAGGTTTGCTCCATCGGTATATTCTAGGTTGGTTTTGTTCTCTCTTTCGTATAAGAACCAAACTGCGGACACGTGTGTCAGTATACATAAATAAGAAAATTTATAGACACATATGTATATTACTAGCGCATGTACCATGCACAGGGTATTTTATAAAAATAAAAAATAAAAGAATTACAATAATAAAAAATAAAGAAATTATAATAATAAAAAATAAAGGAATAAAATAATTAAAAGACTATAATATTAATAAATAAAATAGATTACGCAATGCATTTTCAATTTGTAATAAATAAAGAATAAATTGTGTATGTGAATATGACTAAAAAGTATATGAGTGATGATGATTTTTGAATATTTTTTTTATACTCTTTCAATTATTTTCTTGTACCAAAATAGTACCATTTCAACCATCAATATTCATATAAAAAACAAAGTCTGAACTAATAATAAAATAAATAAAAAACCGGCAAGCTTAACAACATAATCATTTTAAGCTTCTTGTTTCATAAATAACACATATTGGTACACAATCACATTTGTTACCAAGAGTAATGTTTTTTATATGTAAAAAAATAAAACAAACAAATAAATTGTAAATGCAATAATGTTCATACCTCATATGTGTGATGTAACATCGCATTTTAAAGATTTTGAAATACTTCCTTGTAAACAACATTAGTTGTTGAAGTAGTTTATTGTCCGTCTTCATCCAAAATTAAGATTTTCAAAGATTTTTTAAATTTTACTCGAGAAACAACAACATATAAATGCCCATGTGTAAATGCAGGTTTTGGAAGATAAATCCCAACTTAGGAAAGTGTTTGACCTTAACTTTTATTTATAGTCATTGCAAAGCACAAGGATACTAGGAATTGTCTTCTTTGAAGCTTGAAAGGCAGTCCTGAATCAAAAGGAGTCAAGTCCATTTTAGGAATGAGTATTTTATGTCCAATGTTTTTGCCTGTAATCACTATAGCTCCAATAACATTCTTTCCCAACTCATTAACTGGTGCCATTACATAATCCATTAGCTTGATCAATATTTCTTAAAAGCATTATTGGAACACCAGTTTTGAGTTTTAGGCAATGATTAGGAATTTCTGAGCATCTAATATCCTTTAAAACCTCTGATGTAAATCACTGAGCTTGAATGTCTTCTTGTTCATCAGATTGACAAAGTGTGTTTGAACTTTAGTAAGTAACTTCTTCTCCAGGCATTAAACATAGGATAAATTCATAAACTTGATCTATAGATTCAGTCGTCGAACAAAGTATTGCATTGTAATCAAAATAGTAAGCATTACTCATATTATCCAAGAATTTAGGATACACAAATTCAACTAAGCTGAGTAGAGGTGAATCACTGTGTTCGATTAATAAATGTTTGAGCATTTCAATTATGCCTTCCCAATTTTATTTAAGTTCATATTTCCATCACCAATCTTTAGAATCCATTCAGAAAATTCCTTGATCTCTGTAGCACTTTTAACCGATTCTTGACTTGTTAATCTGAAAGTGTAAAAACTTTGCAGTATTTCCATAATTCATAATAGTTTATAGCTGCTTTTACAATGTCATATCTTGATTCCTTCTTGACAACAGAAAAAATTTGCCTAAAATCACCTCCTGTACAACAACTTTACCACCAAAAGGCTTGTTACTGTTCTTTTCATCTACAACCTTCATAATATCTCTTAATGTTTTATCGAAAGTCTCAAAACACAACTTGTTCATCATTGGAGCTTCATGCCATATAATCAACTTTGTCTCAATCAATAACTTAACACGAAGGCTTCCATGACTTATGTTACAGGTTGATTCCTCATTTATAATAAGTGGAATACAAAAGGTAGAATGAGCTTTTTTCCGCCAGGAAGCAATAAAGAAGCAATCCCACTTGAAGCTACATTTAATACTATCATTCTTGTAGATTTGATTCCATTGGAAAATGTTTTCCTTATAAATGTTTTGCCTGTTTCGCCATATCCATATAAGAAAAAAAACCTCCTACTTGAGTACGTACTGCTGTCATTATATTTTCATATACATCTAGTTGTTCAACAGTAAGACATCTGAACAATGATTCATGCATTACAGACATGCTTGTTCTATCATAACTCAGTTCATCAATAAGAAATCTGTTTTCCAAAATATATGAATTGGAACGAATAGGCTGAGGTAGATAACTAAAGTCCTTCAAAGACTTACCATTTGAAACTAATAATTCAACTATTCACAAAAGACAAATATTATGTAATTTAGAATCCTCAATATGAAGGCCTAGGAAAAGAAAGTTATATTACATAGGATTTGAATTATTAATTAATCTTGGATTAAGTCATACAAATATAAACATACATTACATAACTTTGAATCATAAGTTAACTTTGGAATAAGTATTTCGTTTATACCTGGTAAGTTGAACTCTCTCCTTTTTTTTCTATAGAATGCATCAGATAGTAACTTCCAAGTAGATCTCCAGACTTCATAAGGCTTAGCCATTGTATTCATCATTAGTAGTGTAACAAACAAAGTTCTCAGTTGATGTGCAGAAGCAACATAGTTAGATTCTTTAATTGCACCAATAAATTATTTATCATCGAAAAATAGCCCCATTGCATAGCAAGCTTCTTGATAGATCTTGTAAGTTACACTATTAACAATTTTTATGTTATGATAATCCGTACAAACTTTTTAATTTGTTAGCAATATCCTCAAATAATACAATTCACATGAGCTTGGAGGAACAAAGGTAAGTCTTCCATGCTAGATTCGTTTTTATTGGTTTCCATCCCCTCTATTAAGCCATCCAAACAAATTTGGTAGGGAATTCAACATACGTTAGAGTTCTCCCTTCACCATACTTCTTATTAGCCTCAAACCAGGCTAAGTACATAGTATTCTTGTCTTCATTTTTTTTCAAGGTGTCATCAATTTCATCATCATCTTTAAACAACACTGCTTGCTCACGGATTAAATGGAATGTTAATCTTTGAATAGGAGGCCATCTATGATGAATATCAAACCCGAATAACTACTTCACATGGAGATATGTATCTAATATTGTTGTATCTCATCTATAACTGAGTCTTGACCAGACTTTATGATTTTAAGACTTGCCCTATCAGGACCTTTGTTCACGTATTTAAACAAATACTTGATTGAGTAGGATTTGTTGCAATATTATGTATTAACATGGCCTTGATATCTCATGAGAAGCAATGGACTATATGGGACAACATTTTTATTATCTAATTTAATCCCATTCTTTAATATGAATATGCCATTATCTGTACGTCTATAACATGAATATCCATCTTAATCAACAGTAGTCGAAAATGTATACTTTTTTGGGTAAAATTTAGAACATCTACTTGTTTTCATGCAAGGTGAGCTAAACCTACCAGCACCGCATGGTCCATGTATCATGAATGCAGCAACTGTCTTTGACAATTTAGGATACACTGTAATTTTGTTGAAATTACTTTATGAATGTCCCTTGGATACCATAATAATATATGAGCATGTGGTAATTCCCTTTTCTAAAATTCAACACTGTACATGCCTACAATAGTAGAGGATTTGCATATTATATTTCATAACTTAAGAAATCATAGTAATATGTATGAGAAGCAAAAAAACTAAATTACCTACATTTACTTTGCCAAAGAATTCTTCTTTTCTAAATCAGTCATCAATTTCATTTTAAATACTCTACACATAATGTTGGGTCTATCAGATGCTGCACAACCTCTTGAGGAAACAAAATCACGTATTTCAGGCCAGTTTACGTTGCATGTAATCGTGGAAAACAAATTTGGATATCCAAATTTCTTACATATGGTCATAGCATCTTGGCAATTATTGAACATATACCTCATACCACCTGGAAACGATGAGGGTAGAACTATGCAGTTTGCTATGAAAAAAGAATTTGTTTCTCCTCAGTTTACTATTCTTTTACACCATGAAGAATATCACAACAAATAAGTTTATGGTTAGCTCTAATGAATGATAACCTTTTTGCCTCAATCATTGTGAATGAATCAACCAAAATTTGTTGAAAAGTCAACGCGAGTTTACTACATTCCCAAACTTAATTTCTCTGTCTTGAATTCTGAAAGCAATAAATTCCCTAAAGGAAATACAAATCCCTTTTCCATGTAAATGGTACTGATAGCTTCACGAATTAGAATATCCTCTTGATAACCATCTTCTTCATATGGAAACAAGAACGAATATTGCAAGGGAATGAAAGTTGTATGTGTCTCATGGAGTCTTGTCAATTGTCCAAAACTTTTTTTCACGATGATATCTCTTCCTACATCCATGGTACTAAGCTCACCCACTATTAATACTGCTATCTCATCAGATGTGGGAGTATTGTAAATTCTAGGATCCTTGCATCGATTTCTATATAATCTTAATCTAAAGTCAGAATGTTCATCAATGTGTTGGACATCTCTAACTCTTCTAAAGGATTATGCAAGAATATTGTACTTATCAATCATCTTCATCAAATATGCAATCAATGAGCTATCAAATTTGGACACTTTCATTTTGGACTTGTACATAAAATATGATCAAGTCTTTAGTTATCAACAATACCACATTTTTGAAAAGAAAAGCATTATACAAACACTTACTCAAAGTTAGACACTTTTTTTTTACTTCGTTTTCAATATCATATATGTACAACTGTGGAAACCTAGGAGTGCTTCCACTTCCTGGTTGCAAACTCCAAATTTGATGTTAATTTTGGCCATTCAGAATAAATTTTGGAGGTCCATATCCAACATTAATTGAAGGATGAATCTTATCGCCAATTCAAGTGAATGAAAACATATTGTTGTAGTTCCGAATAACCTTTGAATCAATTAAGGAGGTTTTTGTAAAAAAGGAAGTTGAACTTTTCCCTTCTAACAACATATAGAGAAATGATTTTTTTTGATAATTTTGTGTTTTTTCAGATCTTTCTTCATACCAAACTTCATCCATACACAAAATTTAAATATTAGTAGTAACACAAATAATAAAACTAATAAAAGGCACAATTAAAACTGATAAAAAAATTAGAATTTAATTAAAATACAATGGGTTATATCAACACAATAAATAACATCTTGCACTATTCTTGGAGTATTCAAAAGACAGAGTCAGAAACCATGGGAAAATTGAAACGTCATTACATATTGCAAAAAGCAAAAATCAAAGAAAACAATATAATTGAAGTTGAAATTTAAATTTTAAATTAATGCAAAAAACAGTAACAACTTTGATCGGATAAAATATTTAATTAATTATTTTGATTAAAGTAAATAATATAAACAAATGGAAACAAAAAAGACCCCTTGAAAGTTGGATCAAATGAAAAATCAGGTGAAAGAAAAAAAATATCATAATGAACATGATAAAAAGGTATTTTAGAACTAAACAAAAATGATAAAAAGAATATGAAAAACGAAATGATATAGATGGAAACAAATACATACTTTCATTGGCTAATTTAATGAACAAATGAGATGAAGTTCAAATAATATCACAAAGCCAATAACACAAATTAACAGATGAAAAGATAAAAATAAGAGTTGAACAATTGGTTCCGATGCAAAAAAAAGAGGAAAAATCACTTGACTTGGAGAGAAAATGTAAAAATTATACAACTTATCATTTAAATTTTAATAACAAAAATAGAATAGAAAAATATTTTTACATGGAAATAGAAATATAAAAAAGTCAATAACACATATTAACAAATGAAGAGATAAAAATAAGAGTACAACGATTGCTTCCGATGCAAAAACAGAGGAAAAACCAAATGGAGAAATCATACATCTTTTTGGCATTGAAAACGAAATATCACAAAGTCAATAACAAAGACTAAGAGATGAAGAAAAAAAAGAGAGTGCAACGATTGGTTTTAGTGCAAAACAGAGGAAAAAACACTTGACTTGAGTATAAATGGAAAAAATCATACAACTATTCATTTAAATGTCAGTAACAAACCCTAATAGAAAATAATTTCACATTGAAATTGAGAGATCACAAAGCCAATAACAAACATTAACAGATGAAAACATAAAAAATAAGAGTACAACAATCCATAGACCGTGCAAAAATATGAAGTATAAAAGAAAAAAAAAAGGAACATAATAGAACCTGTTTCGTTGCATGACCTAGATTCTGAATGCAAGCACGATTTGTGGAGGTCATTTGCCATAAAAGAAAAACACAACAAAAGAGCATAATAGGTAAAGATAAGAGTGCAAAAGTGGGAAAGTAAAAAGTGTTTCAGATGCTATTCAAGAGTAATGATTATAAGGAAAAAATGGGTAATGATTGAGTGCAATACAAATACATTTTTTAAAGTATTTTTATTTTATTTTATTTTTGTATAACTCGGGTTAAGTTATGTTATAATTAAAATTAATTAATTTTCCATTTTATTGATTAATTCTTAGGCCTTATAATTTATTCAATGTTCATAAAATCATATGGAAGGAATATCAAAGCCATTAACATTGGTATCATTTAAATCTAATGTTATTTCCATTTAATATGTAATTTTTATATTTGTTTGATTTTATTAACAAAAAGATACTATAAAGTAGTTACCAAATTTTTTATGAAGAAAACGAAGTCTGTAAACATTTTAAAATGTAAAATTCACTATAATTCACTAAAATATATAAATAATTCACAACAGTTTCAAAATTAAAATAAGAAATAACAAAATGCACATTACACGTTAAATGAAAATTACATTAGATTTAAATTCTACAAAATTTGAATTTTACATTTGAATAAATAAACTCCTAAAGGAAATGAAGTTAATCATATTCCTATCAGCAATCGAAAATGTTTTTTTAACCAAACCAATACACTAACATGGGCTTTTTCTTTTGCTTACCTGCAAATTGAAATAATGTGCGTTTCTGTATGGAAACATGCATATGGAGTTAGGCACAACAAATTATGCCAACTACTGGATAAACTAACAAAATATAAATACATACAAAAATATGTCAAGTACTCAATAAATAAAAGGACATTACAATGGTATAAAAAGAAGGTGAACTAAACAGAAATAATATCAATATCAATACAAATACAAAGTATAATCCAAATTGGACACTGGAGTCAACAATAATAATTTCAATACACATAATACACATTACATTCAAATTGGACACTGAACACAACAGAAAGAGGGTATGTATGCAATAAATATTTTTTTCAAGATTACTGTACTGGCACATATTTGTGTTATACATATGAAACTATGCCTACAAAAACGTACTAGACAAAATGTAATCATACATGTATCCATATATGAAATACCTAATTAACAATATATAATATTAACACATTGAACAATCAATAATAATAATAATAATAATAATAATAATAATAATAATAATAATAATAATAATAATAATAATAATAATGATGATGAATACATATAATGCAAAGAACAACCCAAATGTGGTAAAACCATAATTATATCAAACATTGTTTAACTAACATCGAAATATAACCAAAAAACCTTTCCATGAAAGGGTCACATTTACCCGAATGCTTCTTCCCTAACCATAATGATCCAAATGTGGTTAGAGGGCTTCTCACTATCACTTTCAAAAAATAGTTTGTCACCTTCTTGAAAAACATGTAATTCACAAAACTCCCTCCAACCACTACCAAATTGTACACATCCTATTTCCCATTAATTGATTAAAACATTGCAAGTGAACTCATTTAAAGGACCATAGAGAACCACAGTATTGAACATCCGTGAGCGAATAAATCTGCCAAAAGGAGGAGGAAGTTCCAACACAGATTGCAAATTAAAAAAAATTATAAACATTATAAATATAAAATTGGAGAAAATTTTGAAAGCAAGAGAACTATCACCAAGTAAGGTCCATAGCACTGGTAGAGACTAGTTATTAATGTGAAATGACAGAATAGTCTGTCAGACAACTGTAAAGCACGATGAATGGCTTCCAAAAATGTTAAAACAAAAGATAGTGAAACATTTCCAGTGTAAACCGTAACATGAAATTTATTCTCACCAACATAACGAAACATTATATAATGATCATGTTCAAATTGATAATACTCTGCTAAATCAGACCACCAATCCTTAATCACTAGACACAACAAATTCATGTTGTACCACACATAATGGGTGGTACCATTAATTTCTTGAAAATGCCATATCTAGCGAAATTCGATTGCAAACTCTATGGCAAAAGCACGACTCACAAAAGTAATATCCTTTACAAATATTTATTAAACTGTATGATTAATTTTGATCATATTTTGTAGAACAGTAATGGTAGTTAACTTAAAAGAATACAACATACCTCACCGTAAATGTTCATGAAGTTGAATCTGTCCTTGGTTGGCAACCTTAGTATTTCATTCCAATCTGAATCTAACATGGTCTGAAGAAGTAACACTACAAGAAAATGATTGAATGGCAACTAATTTAGAAAAAAAAAAAATAGTCTCTATAGTAACTAATTTAGATACCATTTTATAAACTAAAAATTATTGATTACTAAAATGGTATCCATTATTAATAAAAATTATAATATAATTAGATATTATACTTTTGGTAGCTAATAATAAAAAATAAAGAATAAAAAATTAGAGACCAATTTTTTAGTCTCTTTGTTAAGATGTAATTGTAAACCAATTTTTAAGTCACTTTTAATCTATTTTAAAGACTAATTTTTTGGTTTATAAAATAATAAAATAAAAAAATAATTTTTTAGTTTCTAATCATCACATAATTATATACTTAAATTTTTAGTTACTATTATTTAAATTTAGATACTAATTTTAGAGTAATTAAATTTTATAAAATTAATTATTTTTTTAATTTTTTTAAATTTGGGAAAATTGGTTGGAGGGTTTGAATTTCAAATTCTATCTTTCTCTTTAGCATTTTCTCCTCATATCTCAATCTCCATAACACACTCTCCAACCAAAACCACACCCTAAACCTGCGACGCATCCGCGACGGCGACGCATTCACGACGACGACGCACCCACGACGGTGACTCATCCACGACGGCGACTGATGAATTTCCTATGAGCTCTTCTTGGATGTTTGGTTGAAGATGATGCGGAAGCTTATGGATGAGAGTGGACAAGGTCCTCCTAGGAGGTGTGGTGACCTTGAAGGTGCATGAAGAGTGTGGAAATGGGGAGGTTCGGCCAGCCCCTTTGAAGGTGGTGAAATGAAGATTAAAACCTAGAAACTAGGCAAGGAGTAATGTATGGCACTAAATTGGCAGCATAACAATACTCTATTCAATCTTGAAAATACAAGGTGTAGGCTCCTCTTTTTATAGGCTAAAGAGGACCATATTTGATGACCTAAATGCTACACAAATGTAAGCCAAATGAAATGTAAAGAAGTGGCACATGGAGGCACATGGAGCACATGGCACATGGGTGCACATGGCCCTCCAACTTACACATGGCCGAACTTGATTAGTGAAGGCTTCTAGAAACCTTTAGCTAATTAAGGTTAACTCCTCCTTAATTCTAATGCGCTGAAAAATAAACATTTGTCCACATGGCTATGCGATTTACACCCCAATTAAAACTAGGCTACACTTGACGGGCCTTCACGGAACATGTACCAATATGTCATTCTCCCATTCATAGCTTGATCCAAGTCTTCTTGTCCTGGACGCTCCTAGCTTGGTCTTAGACGCTCCTAGCTTGATCTTAGACGCTCCTAGCTTGATCTTAGACACTCCTAGCTTGGTCTTAGCCGCTGCTAGCTTGATCTTAGACGCTCCTAGCTTGGTCTTAGACGCTCCTAGCTTGATCTTAGACGCTCCTAGCTTTGTCTTAGATGCTTGGCTTGGGTCTAGACGCTCTTGACTTGGGGTCTAGCCTTTCATGGGAGGTTGTGCTTGGCCCTCCTCCATCATCCCCTCCCTCTTGAAAAGGATTTGAACTCAAATCCAATGCTTTTGCTTCTTAAGGGGATGGTTGTGGCTGGATGGTGTCCTTCATCTCCTCCTTCTTGAGAAGATCTATCCTCAGATCTTCAGACTTGATCTCGGATAGCAGCCTCTTGCTTTGAGAACTAGGATTGCTCTCCCGGGTCAAACGTGTACCTACGGAAATCATCAAATAAAGCAGAGGTGTTAGTTTGAAAATTAATTTCACTAAGTTGTCATTTTTGTTTTTCTTTTGTGTTTGGGAACTTTTTACAATATTTCTTTTTTGATTGTTGTATGTGTTCTCTAATCATCTTATGCATTTTAAAATTTTCAATTGTGGTTACTTTCTCCTTAGGCACAAATCCTATAGGAGATGGTAACAACTCAAAAGAAGAAAGATGATTTAGCCCACATACAACCTCAAAAGTAGAAATATAAGTAGTTTTGTGAACTACTTTATGGTGTGCATGCTCATCTCTAGAGTTGTGTTTGTCTTTTATGATTACTCTAGGCATAGTGTAAAGAGCTATGTTTTCAATTTTATTTTGACCATTCTTTTGAGGATAAAAATTTGAAGAGTACAACTTAATTTCAAGTTTTTCTAAAAGTATCCTCGAATGATGGTTTTCAATTTTTGGAGCTCTATCCAACACTATGCTTGAAGATAAACCATGGAGACTGATCACTTCTCTAGAGAAGAGTTTATCCATATCCATGGAAAAACCTTTTGTTGTCCTAGGAAGCTCTAAGATAAAATCGAGGTTTATGTCTTCCCAAAGATCATTTGCAAAAGGTAAAGGAGTATAGAGTTCATGAGACATTGCCTTAGGCGTATTTGTAAAACAAGAAATGTATCTAAGGTAATGTCTTTGAACTTCTTTTCTCATGGGCGACAAAAGTTTTCCCTTTAAAAGCTCTAGAGTTTTATCAACTCTATTTTGTCCCATGAGTTCTCCTTTATGAAGAGTTTTTTCTTTTATGTGTGAAGGTAGTCTCGTTGATACAACCATTGTTCATGAAAATTTTAATGCTTTGCAAGGGTTGTCTCAATAAGACATGACAAGTTTCTTTAGGTACTACCTCACATAAAAAATTGGTTTGGTAGTTACCTATAGATAACTTGACCTTCTCTTAGGGATATCTTGGTATATATGTAAAATAATCTATGCAAGCCTCTTTTAAGGATTCTTCTTCTTTTTCTATGCTTGCAAGTGTTCCTTTACAAAAGGTAAGGCTTTGAGGTTGTTCAACAGGACACATATTTTCAAAGGTATTTTTAAATCTTTTGTCTTGTTGAATGACCTTGTGGGAAGGAGCACTCTTCTCCCACGCCTTTTGTTTCTCAAGGGTTTTCTCATGCTTTTCTTTTTCTTTTTCTGTAGCTTCCCTTTCGACTTCCTCTCTTTTCTTTTGTATTTTTCTTTCCTTTCTTTCTTTATGGGAAGCAAACAATTTTTCTACCCTCATTTCCCAATCTAGGCAAGCTTCTATATTTTCTTTTCCATGGAAATGGGGTTGGTCTACCCTAACCTCTCTTGGGTTTTCTTGTTCTTTTCTATCTCTTCTATGTCTTCTAGGGGGTGCTTGATAATAATCATTTATTCTAAGGCTTCCCTCCCCAAAAGAATCATGATCTTTAGAGATAGATGCATGAGAAGGTAATTTTTTTAAAATGTGAGACTTCTTATCCTTTGCTTTAGTCAATTCATTAGTTTTAGCCTCATTCTCCAATTGTTTAGATGAAATTGATTGCATATCCTTGGAAAGTTGTTTTAAAAGGGATTTGATGGATTTCACATCACTTTCCATAGACTTTGAAGAATGAGAAGACATGACTAGAGTTTTGTGTCTAGAAATGTTTTACCTTGAGAAAAATGAGGGAAGTTAAAGAATGTAGTTTTCCAGGTAAGAGAGGTGAGTCACAATGGACTACTTAAATACCAAGGCTTGCCTTAGCCAAAAACTATCCCTCAATGTCTTCACACAAATCTTTCTCTTGGTAAACCACTTAAAACACAATTAAGTTGGAGAAATCAAATTTTTAATGCAAGAAAACAATGCAAACTATCTATTAACCAAGAAAAATTAACAAAGCTTAAATAAGACAAAACAGTTTGATAAGCGTAGCTAATTAAGGCAAAAAGATGCAATTAAAACAATTAACAAAAGCTAAGCTAGATAGTTCTAAACTAGTCGGCCCTAGGTGAGGCTTCTTGGACACTTGGAGCCCTTGAAGACACACTCACCGTCTAATTACGTAATTAAACAAGTAATTAACAAAAGTTAAGTTGCAAAGAAATTAGATGAAACTCCTTTTGTTGATTTTCTATTAGCACTTCTTTTGTTGTCTCTTCTTTGTTGGGCCTTCCAATGTATGTGGTGTATTTAGAAGGTGTTTGTTTCTGCCCCTTGCCTTTGTTCCTCTAGGAATTAGGTAATTAATTCTTCAATCCAGCACCTGTTAAGCAAACTAGACTCCCCTCAAGTCAATTCCCACTCAATCAAGTACCAATTGATAATTAATCCACCACCAAGCTTAGAGGTCAAATAATTAAAGCAAGAAACAAATTAATTTGAAAAACAGTACCACACAAATGGAATTAAATGTGACAACTAGAAAGAGTTCCAATGAAATTAGACAAGCAAATAAAAAGGTACTCAAAGAAAGGATGACACACAAAATGGAACCTATAGAATAACACTAGATTTGAGATTTCAAAATGAAAAACAGCACCACTGAAATAATTGTTGTAGTCCAGAGAGCGTGATTTTCACAGATTTATGCTGAGCTGGCCTTTTAATATTTGCTTCTGAAAATTTATATGCAAACAAATCAAGATCTTAACAAAATTCTAGCGTTGGTTTCACTCCAAACGCATGCACCATTTTGTTTTAATAAATTTTCTAAAATCAGTGCTCAGTTACACCAGTTGTAGCGTCAGGATTGCACACTGTTTTTATAATATTTATCATTTGTTTTCTATTTGTTTTTTTGAACTGATTCTTTTTTTTCCTTTCTCTAACATCTCAATCTTGCAAAATCCAGAGGCTCAGAATTTTCTTTTGTGGGAAAATAATTTTCTTAAGCAAAACAGCCAGCACAGAGTTATGCAAAACAGGGGATTCTGTAAATCTGGAAAAAACAGCAAGATATACCAAAAGAAAAACACAATGGAATTGGTGAAATGGAATTGGTGAAATGGAATTTGTGTAGATCTAAACACAAATATGAACTCAAGCTAAAAATAAAAAGCACCAAAGGATAAAAAATATAGCAGATTCAGATCAAGCATTTATACCAAAAACAAGAAACAAATAAGCCAAACAAAGTACTACTATGATTTGATGACATTTTGGAAGAACATGACTAGACAAAACACATATAGATTCAGAAATTAAAAGAATCAAATGAACATAATATGAACCAATTAAAATTGCAATAAGGACTCAAATACCTAAAATAAAACAACAACACAAACTATATGGAATCCTACCAAAAATTGCACAAAGATTGCTCAAGAACAATTGAACAAGATGCACCGATTGGAATTTCCAAACAACACACCAATTCAAAACAAAAATTAAAAAACAGCAAGACAAATATGGAAGATGAAGAACAACACGGATTTAAGAAGAACTCAAAAAGAAAATGACAAAGAGATACTCATCTTTGAAGAACCATAGCTCATGATACCAAATGATGGATTTCCTATGAGCTCTTCTTGGATGCTTGGTTGAAGATGATGCAGAAGCTTATGGATGAGAGTGGACAAGGTCCTCCTAGGAGGTGTGGTGACCTTGAAGATGCATGAAGAGTGTGGAAATGGGGAGGTTCGGCCAGCCCCTTTGAAGGTGGTGAAATGAAGATTAAAACCTAGAAGCTAGGCAAGGAGTAATGTATGGCACTAAATTGGCAGCATAACTGATGTGATTCCACTAGCCATATAGAGAAAGGTTCTTGACCTTCTTAGGAATCACCTTGAGTTGGACATTATAGAGGCACTTTTCTTAGAGTTGGATCATTGTTCTAAGACAAGAACTCACCAAAAACTAGTACCAAATCCCAAACTCATTTGGATGAACCAATTTTAGTCAAATTGAACCGAACAAAAGAGTAAGAAAAGCAAAGGAACAAGATGAATGGACAGAATTATAAAACTGCCGAACCAAAATACTCATAAAAACAGCAAGAACACCAAACCAAACTCAAGAACACAAGCTAACAAAAACAAATGAAAGAGGAGAAAGGAAGGAGAGAAGAAATGCTCATGAAGATGGAAGGAGGATGGATGATCTCGCCACTAGAAGTGTGGAATGCTCCTAGATGAGAGTGATGCCGCCACTTGAGGACTCCATTGATCCATCAAGATAAGACTAGAGAAGAAGGCTCAAAGCTCTCCAAAGTTCACTCAAAATTTGAGTAGAGTTTTCTTAGATTAATTCCAATCTGAATTTTACAAAGGAAGCACCTCTATTTATAGCCTAAGGTGCTGAAAAATAGGTGGGAAATTTCAAATAAACTCATTTGAAATTCCCACAAAAAACAAGTCACATGGGAGGTGTGACCTTTTTCTACTATGACACCTCCCAAAAACTACACCTACACCACTCTCCTAAGTCACATGGACAATGTGACTTTATTTTACATTTTCACACACCTTTATTTAATAACCACACCTCCTAAAACTATACAAGAGTATTTCAAAGCTTGGCCTTGCCCCTCATGGGATGGACTTGGGCTCTTTGGGCTTTGGCCTTCTTGGGCTTGGGCTTGGGCCTCATCTTTATTTTATGTCTTCTTTTAATTTTGAGAAGACTAGAAGGAAGAACTTCAAATGTGAGGGTGGATGTCCTCTTCCTCCATTAATAAAAGCCTCCTTTATTTGATTATCATCAATAACAATACTCTATTCAATCTTGAAAATACAAGGTGTAGGCTCCTTTTTTTATAGGCTAAAGAGGACCAGATTTGATGACCTAAATGCTACACAAACGTAAGCCAAATGAAATGTAAAGAAGTGGCACATGGAGGCACATGGAGCACATGGCACATGGGTGCACATGGCCCTCCAACTTACACATGGCCGAACTTGATTAGTGAAGGCTTCTAGAAACCTTTAGCTAATCAAGGTTAACTCCTCCTTAATTCTAATGTGCAGAAAAATAAACATTTGTCCACATGGCTATGCTATTTACACCCCAATTAAAACTAGGCTACACTTGACGGGCCTTCACGGAACATGTACCAATATGTCATTCTCCCATTCATATGTTGATCCAAGTCTTCTTGTCCTAGACGCTCCTAGCTTGGTCTTAGACGCTCCTAGCTTGATCTTAGACGCTCCTAGCTTGGTCTTAGATGCTTGGCTTGGGTCTAGACGCTCTTGACTTGGGGTCTAGCCTTTCATGGGAGGTTGTGCTTGGCCCTCCTCCATCAGCGACCCACCGCGACGACAACGCACCGAGAATGCATCACACCATGCGATGGTAGCGCATCCCGCGACGACAACGCGTGACAGGAGAGTAGGATGCTTCTCCTTGTCTCATTTCGTGCTCTATTCTTCCTATGTCTTTTATTTTTTCTGCTTGCTTATCCTTATAGATTTTAGGAACCTGGCCAAACTCCGTTTCATTGCAGTAGAGTAGGATGCTTCTCCTTGTCTCAAATTTAACAATTATATTCCAATGTGGATTTTCAACATTTGATCTTCAATCTCATAGACTCTTTGAATGGTGCTCTTACACATTTTTTAATTATTACCATTTCAGAAATCTAAGACTTGGCAATTCTTTTTAATCTTCTCATCCAGTGATTGCGTAAATACTTAATTTATAACTATCTCAACTATCAACTGATAATTTTTTTAGTCTATGTATAGATTCCTTATAAGATAGCAGTGTTAGTTTTTTTTTGAATAAAGTATTCCTTGTGTGGTATATGTAGTTGTTATTTATTAAGAGATATTATATTAGGTAACACTTAACATGTTTGTCTCTTTCAACTTGATTCAATATGATGGAGAACAATGTTTATACTGTTTGAGGCAAAGAAAACAAAGGAGGTAGTTAAGCCACTGATTATGATGTTGTATTACATAACATGAACATTGGATATTTATTTTTCTAAACTTTTCTTATAATAACTTTAAAATTCAAGGAATTGGTAAGTATGAAGTGTGTGCATGATGATAGTTTTCAAAGATATTCTTTAAAATAAAAAATTTGGCAGCTCACTACCACTAAATATCCATCATTTGTCTAATTAATACTTGTTATTTTCTTCTGTGGGTTTTGTTCTCTGGTTGTTTTCTTCTTTTTCATATCGGGAATTCTTCATATCTTAAAGGCATTGGAGTAGCATGAGAAAACTCTCACTTAGCTATTTGGAGAATTAGTCTTGGTAAATTTTTATTGTATTTAGGATTTTAATTGGATATCTTCTTTGATATCAATCATTTTGAAGAATAGGATTTGTTTAGCACTACCATCTGCATGAAACTGAAAATTAAACAAGAACTGTTCAAGATAACCTAATTTCTTCAATGCGTTGAGCTGGATTTGTTTAGAAGTCTTATATTTATTCATAGGCTTTATATATGAAACTGTTTTGTTGAATATCTGCATAACTAATACATGTATTAATATGTGTGTGGTAGGTGAGTAAATAGGTTGAATTCTTTTAGTCCAAGGCTAGTATCTGTGGGGCTGCAAGTTTCTCTTGTTCTTCAAGAAAAAAAAAGGTTAGACATTTTTTATTTTAGTCATTGTATGTTCATAGTTTAGGGAATATTTTATTGTTCTCAAATAAATTAAACAATGACATATTATAAGACTTTCTTTTATAGTTGAATGATTCATTGTGTTATACGACAGATTATGGATATTTGTCAAAATTGAAGTTGGATGTATGATAGATTTATGTGTGATAGAATGGGATATAAAGATGTATTTTTAAAGGGAGTAGATGAATTCGTGTCCTATGCATGTGAAGAAACAAATTTGTCAAATGGAAAAATAAGGTGTCCTTGTTGTAAGTGCAAAAATATAAAGTTCTTCCATTTTGAAGAAATTAAAGTTCATCTTTATAAGAAAGGGTTCATTCCTGAATATTGGTATTGGACATGTCATGGAGAAAGTGACCCAAACATATGCATAGATACTAGTCCTGAGATTTTCAGTACACAAGAAGGACACCTCAATAGATTTGAGAGCATGGTTTATGATGTTGCTGGTCTAGAGTATGAAATAGATCATGATCAAGAAATGGATGACTCTCCAAGTATGAATGAGACTCCAAACATAAAAGCCCAAAAGTTTTACGAACTATTAGATGCAGCCCAAAAACCATTATGACCCGGATGTAATAACCACACTGAATTATCTTTTGCTGTTAGATTTTTGACAATTAAATCAGAGGGGAACATGTCTCAAAGATCTTGTGATCAAACATTAACCCTTATGAAAGAGACACATCCTATTGGTAATCTTATTCCTAAAGATTTCTATAGGGCCAAAAAGTTAGTCTCAAAACTTGGTTTAACTGCAAAAAAATTGATTGTTGTGTTGATGGTTGTATGTTATTTTACACTGATGAAGAAATGAAGTTAAAAGAATGTAGATTTTCTCACAAACCACGTTTTCAGATACGAGGTGTTGGTAGAGATAAATAGAAAGAGGTTCCTGTTAAAAGAATGCATTATTTACCTCTCATTCCTAGGCTTAAGAGATTATATGCCTCCATGAGTTCTGCTCCACATATGAGGTGGCATCATGAAAATAGACGAGAACTTGGGTGTTGTGTCATCCGTCTGATGGTGAAGCTTGGAAACATTTTGATAAAATGTACCATGAATTTGCATCTGAACCAAGAAATGTAAGGTTAGCTTTATGTTCTGATGGTTTTTCACATTTTAATAATTCGACTCCACCTTATTCTTGTTGGTCGGTAATCATTACTCCTTACAATCTTCCTCCAGAATTATGCATAACTACTCCTTTTATGTTTTTGACATTAATTAGCCCTAGGCCACATAGTCCAAAAGGTAAAATTGATGTGTATTTGCAACCATTGATTGATGAGTTAAAACAATTATGGAATGGAGAGTTGACATATGATATTTCAGGAAAACAAAATTTTATGATGAAAGCTACATTAATGTGGAGTATTAATGATTTTCCTGCATATGGAATGTTGTCAGATTGGAGTACATCAGGGAGATTAGCATGTCCATACTGTATGAACCAATCAAAGGCTTTTAGATTGAAAAGAGGTGGGAAAATTTCTTGGTTTGATTCTCATTGTCAATTTTTTCCTATGGACCATTCATTTAGAAGAAATAAGGATGCATGTTATAAAAATCGAATTGAAAAGTCTCAACCTCTAAAATTTTTGACTGGGAATGAATTGTGGGAACAAATTTGTTTTTTTCCCAAAAACAACTGAAGTTATTCCTTGTATTTGTGATGAACATGGTGGGTCTCATAATTGGACAAAACAAAGCATCTTTTGGGAGTTACATTATTGGAAAACCAATTTGATAAGACATAATCTTAATGTAATGCATGTAGAGAAAAATGTGTTTGATAATGTCTTCAACACAGTGATGGATATAAAAAATAAGACCAAAGATAATGTTAAGGCGAGAATGGACTTGAAGGAGTATTGTAAGCAAAGAGAACTAGAACTACAAGTCAACCTAGTGGAAAAGTCTTAAAGCCTAAAGCAAAGTTTGTTTTGTCCAATGAACAAAAAAATATTGTTTACAAATGGATTAGTGAGTTGAAAATGCCAGATGAGTATGCCTCAAATTTGCGTAGATGTGTTAACCTAAATAAGAGAAAGTTGTTTGGAATGAAAAGTCATGATTGTCATGTGTTAAGGGAGATGTTATTACCTATTGCTTTCCGTGCACTTCCCCATCAGGTGTGGAATCCTATAGCCGAATTAAGTAAGTTTTTTAAGGATTTGTGCTCAACAATTTTGAGAGTGGATGATTTGTTATTAATGGAAAAAAAAAACATCATCATTACGACATTTAAGTTGGAACAAATATTTCCTCATGGATTTTTCAATTCCTTGGAGCATCTACCTTATGAAGCTAGAGTGGGAGGTCCTGTTCAATACCGCTAGATGTATCCATATGAGAGGTAATTGTTTACTTTATTTAATGTACACAATTGTATATGTTAGTTATAAGTTTAGTAGTTAACATATGCTTTTGTATAGGTACTTGAATAGGTTGAAACGAATGGTTAAAAACAAATCCCATGTAGAGGGATTTATTTGTGAGGCATACTTAAGCTTGGAGACTTCTCATTTTTGTTCATATTATTTTGAGTCACATGTCCAATCAATGAGAACTAAAGTTGGTCGAAATAATTTTGGAGGTCAAAATGTCACGAGCCAAACAATTTTATCAGTTTTCAATCATGTTGGTCGTCCAGGAGGAACTTGTAAGAGTCATTATTTGAATGAGAAAGAATTAGATACTGTGCATTTGCATGTCCTGCTTAATTGTGAAGAAGTTCAACCATATATTGAGTAAGTATTTTAATTTTATATCACATTTATTTATTTTGTTAATAGTTTTAATGTATATAAGAATGTATACAATTACAGGCACTTTGTGCAATATTTGGAAGCATCTATTCCAAATATAAGTAGAATTGATATTGATGGGAGAATTGCATCCGAATTTCCATTTTGGTTTCAAACATATGTAAGTATTATACACTTTTCTTCTTAATAGTTTTATTAATTATGAAAAATAATGATTTTGGGATTGTTATTTATAGGTTCATGATAGAAATAACTTAGTACAAAATCAAAATTTGCATCACTTAGCATGGGGTCCCCCAAAAAAGGTTCATACTTGGCCCATATACTTTGTCAATGGTTTCAAGTTTCACACGAAAGAATGGAGTATTGGTAAGAAAACAATCAATTATGGAGTTTGTGTGAAGGATGATAATGAAAAATACTATTATGGTATTATCAAAGAGATTATGCAAGTAGAATACTCAGGAGAACCAACCAAACAATTAGTGGTATTTAACTGTGAGTGGTTTGATAATACCATTAATCATGGTATAAAATTTAATATGACATTGTGGAGGTTCATTGTCACATTGCAATTATGTCAAGCCAGTTTTAAACCTTGATGGACAAGGGTATGTATATCAATGTAATCATTACTCTTAGAACAACCAAATTAATAATAAAATGTGGAATTATGATAATTTACATGTCATTTTGCAGATTCTTACCTTCACGTCTTGCAGCTAATGGGATTGGAGATATCTTCAAAAGTCATTATATCGATCCATGGCCATCTTGGAAGAAGATACCAATTAGAACAAGGGACTTGTGGTTTGGATAGTTTTTGGTTGCTTTCATATAATTAACTTTGTTTAATTATCTAGTTTAATTTTATTATCTATGTTAGTCTTACATATAATTTACTTTGTTTCTTTATTAATGCAGAAGAAGTTTTCGATTTGTCCACCGGATCATAGGTGGGCAAGAAAGAATTTTAAAATGCGAGGTGCTGTAATCATGAAAAATAATCTAAATAAGGCTCGACAGAGAAAGATTAAGCGAAACTGGATTGGAGATAATACATGGGATATATTATGTCAGCAATGGCATCTGAAGAATTCCAAAAGAAAAGCACGATCAGGAAAATAAATAAAGTCTCTAGATGTGGAGGTGATAACTGTCGTTTTGCTGCCAAATTAATATGAATCTAGTGTAGACTTGTCTAACACTAAAGAGATGATAGTATAATTGTGGCCAGATGACCCCAAGTCGTCTCCCAACGAATCCAATAGTGATTCGGTTAACCGAATTCAAAATCTATCTACAAGTAATGAAAAGTTAGTAATAACAATAATAATAAAAGGGGGTAAGATAGTTATGCAGAAAAATATAAAAAAGATTGAAATAGAAAATAAAAAAGCGGTTGATCCCCAAGTTCTTCCACCATTGAATTCTTCACAGGTTCTCTAAAGATTAATAATTTCTCAATCCTCCAACAGAGCTAAACCAGATTGAACATGCGTCGATCTGATTCAACTGAAACTCACCAGTAAAACATGCGTCTACTAGTTTAATCAATACCCACTTTGTTCTATGCGTATAATCCATGGGAATGCTTATCTCCTTTCTCTTGAATCATGCGCCCAAGAAATTAATTAGAACAATGTGAACTAACTAAGAAACCAAAGTTTAAGATAAGGAAGACTCTCAATCATGCGTTCAAGTACAACCTCTCACAAAAACTAGTTTTCCAGAAGATTAGACAATAAAAACAACTGCTAGAAAGAATTGAAAAATGAATCTTTTATTGAACAAAACCTCAAAACTCAATGGAGAATTACAAAAGAATCAACCAAAAAGGTTTAGTCTTCCATGCAGAGGCAAAACAAAAGAATTATAAAGAAGAAAAGAAACTAAGAAAACCCTATGAAGCTCTCCCTTTTCTCCTTGATGTTTGTGTCCTTTTATAGGTTTTTCTGCTCCAAGGATCTTGGGAAAATATTGTAGTTTAGATTTTGTAAACAGTTTTCACTTTCTATAATTCTTTTTATTTTGCTGAAGATTTGCTTCCAATTCTGTTTCTAGGATCTTGTAGCTTTTATTTTCTCTTTCTTCTCCTCAGAATTTGTTTTCTGTTTTGATTCAAAGAAGCAACTTGGACTTTTGCATATTTGGCCCATTCATAAAGGTAGACTGATAGCTTGAGCTCTTCATCTTTGCGTTTTGAGGTGGAATTTGCGAAAGCTTCAATGGATTGTTGGTGGAACAAGGCTCTCCTAAGAGTTGTGGTAGCCTTGGAGGTGCATGAGAAGTAGGAGAGTGAGAGAGGTTCGGCCAACTCTCTTTGTAGGTGAAAGGTTTGAAGATTAAAGACCTAAATCCTAAGAGAGTTTAGGCAAAGGAGTAAGAATGGCACATTTTGGCAGCATTTCATTACTCAAATTAATCTTAAGAAAACATGAGGTAGGCTCCTCCTTATATAGCCTTGGAGGACCGGAAATGAAGAGTTAATGGCCATGGAATGCTAGCCAAATGAAATGTAAATGTGGCGCCTAGGAAGTCACATGGCAAGCGTGAACCAAGAGTGACTATTGGTGCTTCTAAGCCTAAAAATGACCGGCCTAAGTTAGCTTAGTAGTTTCTAGAAACCGTAAGCTAACTTAGGTTGGTTTTTAGAAACCAACTTTCATCCTAATTACAATTAAAACAATTTTACAAAAGAAAATTCCTATACTACTTTGACAAGAATTTAAAGACTATGCTATGCTTGATTTTGGACCTCTTGGAACATGTAAATGTAAGTTTCTCTGCCATCAGTGGCGGTGTCCCAATCCTCATCAAGCCTTTTGGCCATTGCCCTTGTAGTTGGCCCTATATGTCTTTGTGTTTGACCTTCCTTTGAAGTGGTGCTTGACCCTCTTCCATCATCCTCTCCCCCTTGGAAAGGAATTGTCCTCAAATTCAAATCGTCCTCTTCTTCATTGGCACCTACGAAAGGAGATAAATCAATCACATTAAAGGTATCATGTACTCCATATTCAATAGGTAAATCCAATTTGTAAGCATTATTATTGACTTTCTTGAGGACTTGAAAGGGTCCATCACCACGAGGACTAAGTTTGGACTTTCTCTTAGTAGGAAATCCATCCTTTCTAAGATGAAGCCAAACTAAGTCTCCCTCCTCAAAAATTATTTCTCTCTTCCCCTTATTGTTGTATTTGGCATACTTCTCATTTTGTTGTTGTATTTGTATTTTAACCTTCTCATGTAATTTCTTAACAAATTCGGCTTTGATAACTCCTTCCTTATTGATATGATTCCACTAGCAAAGTAGAGATGATTCTTTGACATTCTATGGAATCAACTTAAGTTGGAGAAAGAATAGACACTTTTAATAGAATTGGATCAATGTTCTATGTTACTAGAACTCACCAAAACTTGCACCAAACACCAAACTCATATGGAAGATCCATCTATTGCCAATTGAACCGATTAAAATGTGTTTAAAAGCAAAAGAACAAAATAGAATGCTTCAAATACAGAATTAAACCGAACAAACAAGCTAGAATAGAAATGAACCGAACATAAAGTGAAAAGAAAGCTTAAGACCGAATAGAAAGAAGCTTAAACATGTTTAGCATTTCGTAAAGCTTAGAAAATGAATTGGAAGATGAAGGAAAGAAGAACTTATGGAGATGAAAGACTTGGTTTGGTGATCACGCCACTTGGATGGTGAAGGCTCCAAGATAAGTGAGCTAATGCTGCCACTTGAGAGAACCAAATGCACTCAAGATAAGACAAGGTGTAGGAGAAGACAAATTTCTCACAATTCTCTCTGAAATTGAGTAGAGTTTCTCTATTACTAATTTCAATTCTGAATTGTGAAGGACCCAAGCTCTCCTTTTATAGGAGCAAGGACCGGCCAAATACAAGCTTATTCTAGAAGCTACCTACTCCTACAACACGCCCCCTACTAAGCTCACTCCTAAGCTCACGCTCACTACTAAACTCACACCCCCCAAGCTCTATAAATCCTAACTAAAGCCTAAAAATGCTTTTACAAAAGAGGTGTCTCATGTTTCCCTCTAAGCACTTTTTATTACACAAGAAACTATAAAAAGAGAAAACAACCTTCCATTATTTCCTAATGCCTTGAATTGGCTTCTTGTAAGCCTTTGAGGTGGGCTACAAACTCCTTGAGCGTCTATCACTTGAGCCTCTACCTCTTCTTGTCCTTGATTATTGGCCTCCATTTGGTCTTGATCATGATCTCAATCATACTCCCCAAGTTGGAGAGAATTCGACCATGAATTCTGGAGACCTACAGAAAAAGGAGTTAGATCACTGATATTAAAAGTATGACTACCAAGGTATGTATCAGGCATATCTAACTCATAAGAATTGTCATTAATCCTCTTTAGGACTTGGAAAGGTCCATCACCACGAGGCATCAGTTTGGACTTCCTTTGAGTAGGAAAACGATCTTTCCTCAAGTGAAGCCAAACCCAATCACCCTCATCAAACAACAATGCTTTTCTCCTTTTATTGGCAAGTTCAGCATACTTGCCAACCTTCTTCTCAATTCTCATCTTGATGTCTTTATGCAAAGTTTTCACAAAAGAAGACTTTTCATCCCCATCTTTGCACAAGAAATCCTCAAGTATGGGAATAGGAAGAAAATCAAGAGGTGTTAAGGGGTTAAAACCATAGACAACCTCAAAAGGAGAATGTGAGGTGGTAGAATTTACTACACGGTTATAGGCAAATTCAACATGGGGTAGTAAATTCTCCCACACTCTAGGGTTCCCGGAAATGAAGCATCTCAATAGTTGTCCCAAAGTTCTATTTACCACTTCGGTTTGACCATCGGTTTGTGGGTGACAAGTGGTAGAAAATAAAAGCTTAGTACCAAGCTTACCCCACAAGGTCTTCCAAAAGTGACTCAAGAACTTGGGATCTCTATCAGACACAATAGTTCTAGGAATCCCATGCAAACGCACCACTTCTTGAAAGAAGAGGTTTGCAATATGACATGCATCATCCACTTTGTGGCAAGGAATAAAGTGAGCCATCTTTGAAAAACGATCCACTACCATAAAAATGGAATCCTTTCCCTTTAATGTCTTGGGTAATCCTAAGATAAAATCCATAGATATGTCAACCCAAGGCATTGAAGGGATAGGAAGAGGAGTATATAAACCATGGGGATGCATCCTAGATTTAGCTTTGCGACAAGCTATGCATTTATCACACAAACTATGAACATGTTTATGCATATGAGGCCAATAGAAATGTTCATGCAACACATCCAAAGTTTTAGCAACCCCAAAGTGACCCATTAAACCTCCCTCATGTGCTTCTCTAACAAGAGATAATCTAATTGAGCATTGGGGAACACAAAGACGTTTTCCTTTAAAAAGAAAGCCATCTTGTATAAAAAAATCTTTGTGCCCTCCTTTAAGACACTCTTGATAGATAAGAGAAAAATCAAGGTCATCATGATAAAGATCCTTAATGTGATCAAAGCCAAGAAATTGAGAACCCAAAAGAGTGAGCAAGGCATATCTTCTACAAAGTGCATCGGCCACAACATTTATTTTGCCTTGCTTATGTTTGATCACATAAGGAAATTGCTCAAGGAATTCCACCCACTTAGCATGCCTCTTGTTAAGTTTGTTTTGGCTTTTCAAATATTTAAGAGACTCATGATCACTATGAATCACAAACTCTTTAGGAAAAAGATAATGTTGCCAAGTAAACAAAGCTCTAACAAGGGCATATAATTCTTTATCATAAGTGGAATAGTTGAGATGACTCCCCTTCAATTTCTCACTAAAATAGGCTATGGGGTGGCCCTCTTGAAGGAGAACAGCCCCAATGCCTATACTTTAAGCATCACACTCAATCTCAAAGGTTTTAGCAAAATTAGGAAGGGCTAAAATGGGAGCATTAGTCAATTTTTCTTTTAAAAACTCAAAAGCTTTTTGTTGTGCTTCTCCCCATTGAAAAACCACATCCATTTTCACTATATCATTGAGAGGTGTGGTTATTGTACCAAAGTTGGGTACAAATCTTCTATAAAAGAAGCAAGTCCATGAAAACTTTGGACTTCATTCATACTGTAGGTGTAGGCCAATTTTGAATGGCCACCACCTTAGCTTGATCCACATGGACCCCTTTGCTACTCACAACAAACCCTAGGAATTCTATATGATCAAGTGCAAACATACATTTAGCAAGGTTATCATACAAATGTTCCTTCCTAAGGGTTTCTAAGACTTGCCTAACATGCAACCTATGGTCATTCAAAGATAAGCTATAAATGAGGATATCATCAAAATAAACAACAACAAACTTACCAATGAAAGGTCTCAAAACATGGTGCATGAGGCGCATGAAAGTACTTGGAGCATTAGTTAAACCAAAGGGCATAACTAGCCACTCATATAAGCCAAAGTTGGTCTTAAAAGCCGTCTTCCATTCATCACCCGGTTTGATACGGATTTGATTGTAGCCGCTTTTAAGATCAATCTTTGTAAAGATTTGAGAACCATGCAATTCATCCAACAAATTATCAAGCCTAGGTATGGGATGCCTATACTTAATTGTAATGTTATTGATAGCCTTACAATCCGAACACATCCTCCATGTGCCATCTTTCTTAGGGACAAGGATAATAGGCATAGCACAAGGGCTCATGCTATCTTGGACCCAACCTTTTTCAATCAAAGCCTCTATTTGTTGGCGAATTTCCTTGGTTTCACTTGGAATGGTCCTATAGGCCGGACGATTGGGTAAGGAAGATCCCGGAATCAAATCAATTTGGTGCTCAATCCCTCTCAAAGGTGGAAGGCCTTTTGGAGGATCTTGAAACACATATTGAAACTCCTTTACCAAATTATCCAAACCATGAGAACTATCAACAAGTGGTTCTAACTTAAGAGGTCTAGGGATAGCTAAGAAAATAGGATTGTGAGCCACTATTTCCCTTTGGACCTCATGCCTAGACACAAGAAGTGTAGGCTTAGGACTTTTTTCTTTTTCACTCTCCCTCTTTTTCTTCATTAGAATTTGGTCCTCATGGACTTCTCTTGGAGAGAGAGATTTCAAAGTAACCTTGTGACCATGGAAATCAAAAGAAAGTTTGTTGGTAAAGCCATCATGAAAAACTTTTCTATCATATTGTCAAGGCCTTCTCAAAAGAACATGGGTTGCTTCCATGGGCACAACATCACATAATACCTCATCTTTGTATTTTCCAATAGAGAAATGGATGAGGACTTGTTTATTCACAACTATTTCTCCTACTTCACTAAGCCATTGCAATTTGTAGGGCTTTGTATGAGAGATAGTAGGCAATCCAAGTTTATTTACTACTCTTGTACTAGCCACATTAGCACAACTACCCCCATCCACTATTAAGGAACAAATGTTGTTTTGAATAAGACATCTTGTATGAAAAATATTTTCCCTTTGACTTTCATCAAAAGGTTGTGAAACTTGTCCAAGAAGTCTTCTCACAACTAACAAATCTCCTTCAAGTGGACTCTCACTCTCATTCTCACTAGATGCCCTAGAATGTGAAGAATGCCTAGGTGAATCCGAATCATGCTCACTCATGACAATGCCATTATGCACAAACATATTCCTTTTAGAAGGACAATTAGCCGCAATGTGACCATAACCCATACACTTAAAGCATTTCTTACTAGACAATTTAGTTGGTGATTTAGGCATAGAAGTAGAAGGCTTAGATTCCCTTGGTTTGAAAGAAGAATCTTTAGAAGGAAATTTAGAAAAAGACTTATTGTTCTTCGAAGAATTGTTGTAGTAACCATCATTGAGAGCATTTTTGAAAGAATTTTTCTTAGCAAGTTGGGCTTCCACCTTCATTGCAAGATGAACCAAAGAACCCAATGATGAATACTCTTGAAGTTCAACAATATCTTGAATATCCTTCCTTAGACCACTCATAAACCTAGCTATCAAAGCTTCCTCACTCTCACGTCTATCTACCTTAAGCAAAAGCATTTCTAATTCTTTGTAATAAGCATCCACACTTAGCGTGCCTTGTTGAAACCGTTGGAGTTTCAACATGAGGTCTTTCCTAAAGTATGGTGGCACAAACCTAAGGCGCATTTGATCCTTTAAAGAGTTCCAAGAGTCCACGGGAGGACCCTTGTGATAGATAATGTCCTTTACAACACCATGCCACCATTTCATGGCATAATCACTAAACTCTAAGGTAGCTAGCTTATATTTGTGCTCATCTTGGATCCCATGGATCTCAAAAATTTGTTCACATTTAGCCTCCCAATCTAGGTACACATTAGGATCACTATCCCCATTGAAACTAGGAATTTTGACCGAAGGGAGCTTAGCCTTTGCGTCTTGGTAGTAGCCATCTTCAAGGTGGCGTCTATCTTCATGAGGTCTATATCCATGAAAATGTTGTTGAGGTCTCCTTCTTCTATGTTCCTCTTCACGGCCATGATCATTGGAAGAGCCTCTAGATGAAGGTCTATGATGATGACGCTCTCCATGGATAGAATGAGAGGACCTAGCTTGCTTCATTTCAATGCTTTGCAATTTTTCCTCCAACCGTCTAATAGCTTCATCTTTGAGTGTAATGGTTCACTTGGCCTCTTTTAATTTACCAAGAACAGAAGCTTTGCTAGGAGAATTCTGTTTGTAAGACTCACCACTGGAATATGAAGCCATTTGTAAAAGAAAACAGCAAACAACAAAACAGCAAACAAAGTTAAGAAAACAAAGTTAGCAAAATAAAATTGGAACCAAACTGTCAAAGTAAAGTGTCACTTAAATCACTCCAAAGAAAGAATGCTCCCTTTACCAAGCTGATCTTGAGGCCTTGAGTAACCTCAAATGAAAAATGTCAAAGCAAGAGCACACAATCTTCAAAGCCAATCACCACAAAACCAATGAATAATGAAAGACAAGCAAGAAAAGGTATAAGCAAGAAAAGGCTATAACAAAAGGAATACTAGATGTATGACAAACTCAAAGAGTATTGAATAAAAGACAAGGAAGAAAATAAGGTACTCAATGAAAAAGACGGCACACAAAAGATACCTAAAGAAAAGCACTAGATTAGATGAAGAAAACAAAAAAAAAACAGAACTACTGGAAAATATTTTTTTATGCAAACTGTGCTTGATGTTCACTGATTTAACTGGAACGATATAAAGCGAACTGGATTATGAAATTTTAACCACAGAAAGTTCAAGATCCTAGCTCAACAATGGCACTGGAATTACTCAAAAACAGTAAGCCAATTAATTGAGATAAATTTTTCAAAATCACTGCCAGATTACCATATTTTTTTCGGCAGAAGTGCACACTTTTTGTTTTTGATTTATCATTTTTTTTACTTTGAATTTTGAAGTACTTATTTTTTTCTACTCTTTTATAACATTTTAAAGAACACAAATACAGAATTTCAGAAATTTCCAGTGAGTAAATCAATTGCAATAAATCGAAACAGTAAGCACGTTTTCAGAAAAACAGAGGAATCCTAATAGGAATGAAAAACAGAATTAAGAACTAGCAAAGACATAATGGAAATGATGTATAGGAACTTGTATAGATCTAAAATACAAGTATGAACTCAATACTAAAACAGAAAATGCACAAAGGATCAAATATCAAACTCAGAAAACTGTATTACACTAAAGCAAGAAACAAAAAATTCAATAAAAGTACTACAAGAAGTGATGACATTCTTGGAAAAACATGACTATGACAAAACTTGTAATGGATTCAAAAAGGAAAAGACACAAACACATGATAGGCACAATTAAGAAAACAGCAATAAAACTCAAAATAAGCCTAAAAACAGAAATGTAAACAACAAGAATTATAGAGCTCTTGAATTAAAAGTGCAACACAACTCAAATTTAAACAAGAACAAACCTAAACTCTAGATACAACTTGATATGATTCCACTAGCAAAGTAGAGATGATTCTTTGACATTCTATGGAATCAACTTGAGTTGGAGAAAGAATAGACACTTTTAATAGAATTGGATCAATGTTCTATGTTTCAAGAACTCACCAAAACTTGCACCAAACACCAAACTCATATGGAAGATCCATCTATTGCCAATTGAACCGATTAAAATGTGTTTAAAAGCAAAAGAACCGAATAGAATGCTTCTAATACAAAATTGAACCGAACAAACAAGCTAGAACAGAAATGAACCGAACATAAAGTGAAAAGGAAGCTTAAGACCGAATAGAAAGAAGCTTAAACATGTTTAGCATTTCGTAAAGCTTAGAAAATGAATTGGAAGATGAAGGAAAGAAGAACTTATGGAGATGAAAGACTTGGTTTGGTGATCACGCCACTTGGATGGTGAAGGCTCCAAGATAAGTGAGCAAATGCCGCCACTTGAGAGAACCAAATGCACTCAAGATAAGACAAGGTGTAGGAGAAGACAAAGTTTTCACAATTCTCTCTCAAATTGAGTAGAGTTTCTCTATTACCAATTTCAATTCTGAATTGTGAAGGACCCAAGCTCTCCTTTTATAGGAGCAAGGACCGGCCAAATACAAGCTTATTCTAGAAGCTACCTACTCCTACAACACGCCCCCCTACTAAGCTCACTCCTAAGCTCACGCTCACTACTAAACTCACACCCTCCAAGCTCTATAAATCCTAACTAAAGCCTAAAAATGCTTTTACAAAAGAGGTGTCTCATGTTTCCCTCTAAGCACTTTTTATTACACAAGAAACTATAAAAAGAGAAAACAACCTTCCATTATTTCCTAATGCCTTGAATTGGCTTCTTGTAAGCCTTTGAGGTGGGCTACAAACTCCTTGGGCGTCTATCACTTGAGCCTCTACCTCTTCTTGTCCTTGATTATTGGCCTCTATTTGGTCTTGATCTTGATCTCCATCACTTATGCCCAAATTCTTGTGGATTAGGAAGAGGTAACAAATCCAAAGGAGTAAGAGGGTTAAATCCATATACAACTTCAAAAGGAGAAACATTAGTAGTTTTGTGAACTACTCTATTGTAAGCAAACTCAATATGGGGACGGTACTCATCCCTAGATTTGTGATTACCCTTCATGATTGCCCTAAGCATAGTAACAAGAGATCTATTGACTACTTCGGTTTGGCCATCCTTTTGAGGATGACAAGATGTTGAAAATTGTAGTCTTGTGCCAAGTTTTCCCCAAAGGGTTTTCCAAAAATGGCTCATAAACTTAGGATCTCTATCGGATACTATACTTCTTGGTAAACCATGAAGTCTTACCACTTCTCTAAAGAAGAGTCTAGAAATATTTTGAGCATCATCCACTTTGTGGCAAAGAATAAAATGTGACATTTTACTAAAACGATCCACTACCACAAAGATGGAGTCATGTCCTCTTGCAGTCCTAGGAAGTCCTAAGATGAAATCCATGTTAATATCTTCCCAAGGAGCATTTGCAATCGGTAAAGGGGTATATAGTCCATGAGGCATTGTTCTAGATTTTGCTTTTAAACATGAAATACATATAGAACAATGTCTTTGGACATCCTTTCTCATGTGTGGCCAATAAAATTTTCCTTTTAAAAGATCAAGAGTTTTGTCAACTCCAAAATGGCCCATGAGACCCCCTTCATGTGATTCTTTTACAAGCTGTTTTCTATGTGTACCTTGGGGAATACAAAGTTTGCCTTCTTTAAAAAGATACCCCTCAGTCATATAGTAACCTTCTTGTGCTCTATGTTCACATTTAGCAAAGATAGATGCAAAGTTTTGGTCTTCTTGATAAAGTTCTTTTATGTTGTCAAATCCAAGAATTTGAGCACCAAGTTTTGAAAAGAGCACATGTCTCCTTGAGAGAGCATCCGCCACTATATTTGTGCTTCCCTTCTTGTATTTGATAACATAAGGAAATTGTTCAAGAAATTCCATCCACTTTGCATGCCTTTTATTGAGCTTGTGTTGGCCTTTCAAATATTTTAAAGACTCATGATCACTATGAATAACAAATTCTTTTGAAACAAGATAGTGTTCCCAAGTCTTTAAGGCCTTTACAAGTGCATAGAGCTCTTTGTCATAGGTGGGGTAGTTAAGGGTGGCTCCATGAAGTTTTTCACTAAAATAAGCAATTAGATGCCCACCTTGTAACAATACCACACCTATGCCAACCCCTGATGCATCACATTCTAACTCAAAAGTTTTAGCAAAATTTGGAAGAGCTAGAATGGGTGCATTGGTAAGTTGAGCTTTTAGCCTTTGAAAGGCTTGTTCATGCTTCTCATTCCAACAAAATGTAATATCTTTCTTTACAAGCTCATTAAGAGGTGAAGCTATGCTTGAAAAATTTGGCACAAAGCGTCTATAGAAGCTAGCTAAACCATGAAAGCTTCTAACATCACTTACATTTTGTGGAGTTGGCCACTCTTGGATGGCTTTGATTTTTTCGGGGTCAACATGTACCCCCTTTTTGTTTACTATAAAGCCTAGAAAAACTATACTATCTACACAAAAAGTACACTTATCACTATTTGCAAACAAACTATTATTCCTAAGTACTAGAAAAACTTCCCTAAGGTGGCTTAGGTGGTCTTCTAAGTTTTTACTATACACTAAGATATCATCAAAATATACAACTACATATTTACCTATACAATATCTCAAGGCATGATTCATTAGCCTCATGAATGTACTATGTGCGTTAGTGAGACCAAATGGCATCACAAACCATTCATATAGTCCAAACTTGGTTTTAAAAGCGGTTTTCCACTCATCACCCTCCTTGATTCGAATTTGGTGATACCCACTTTTAAGATCAATTTTGGAAAATATGATTGACCCATGTAGTTCATCAAGCATGTCATCAAGCCTTGGGATTGGATGCCTATACTTGATGGTGATGTTGTTGATTGCTCTACAATCACAACACATTCTCCATTTTCCATCTTTTTTGGGCACCAACAAGACAGGTACAACACAAGGGCTTAGGCTCTTTTGCACCCAACCCTTCTCCAACAAATCTTGAACTTGAGACTCTATCTCCTTTGTTTCCTCGGGGTTAGTTCTATATGCTGGCCTATTTGGTAGGCTTGCCCCCAGAATCAAGTCAATTTGATGTTCTATACCTCTAAAAGGAGGAAGTCCTACGGGTCCCTCTTTAGAGAATATATCATCAAATTCACTTAAAATTTTTTTAACTTGAGGAGGTAGAATCATAGTTTCAAGGTTCGTGGCAGTGCATGCAAGTGTTCCTTTACAAAAGATAAGGCTAGGTTGTTCAACAAAAAGCATATTTTCAAAGGTGTTTTCAAAAGGTTTGTCTTGTTGAATAACCTTGTGGGAAGGAACACTCTTCTCCCACGCCTTCTTATCCCTAAGGATTTTCTCTTTTTCTATTTTTGCTTCTTTTTTCTCGTCATCCCTCTTATGTTTCATTTGTATTTGATCTTTAACCACTTGTGATGTGATTCCAATAGCATAGAAGAGAAAGATTCCTGATCTTCTTAGGAATCAACTTGAGTTGGACAATAGTTAGGCACTTTTCTTAGAATTGGATCAATGTTCTAAGTCAAGAACTCACCAAAACTAGCACCAAATCCAAAACTCATATGGAAGTTCCAATTTGATCAAATTGAACCGAAAAGAATGGAACAAAAGATAAGCAAATTGAAATAGAAGTGCTGGAAATTAAACACACCGAACCAAATCAAACAAAGGAAGAAAAGCTTGCTGGAAAATGGAAATGACCGAACCAAAAAAGGCAAGAACAATCATACTAGACATGGAAATGAATAAGGCACAAAGCTAGAGAAGAAAACACTTATGGAGATGGAAGAGAAGGTGATTGATCACGCCACTTGGAGTATGGCTGCTCCAAGATTAGTGTGCTGCCGCCACTTGAGGACACCATGGATCCATCAAGATAAGACTAGAGAAGAAGGCTCAAAAGCTCTCCAATGCTCATTCAAAATTTGAGTATAGTTTCTTTACTCTAAATTCCAATCTGAATTTTACACAGGGAGCACCTAAAAATGCAAGCTACACAAATTCAAAAACTCCCTCCTAAAAAGCTTCTAGAACCGGCGCCAAAGACAATGCATGAGGAAGGTGTGACCTCTTCCTTCACTTTGGCACCTCCTATTCTACTCCTACACCTATCTACTAACGCACCCCCCCTCCTAAAGCTCCTAACTAAAGCCTAAAAGATGCTATAACAATAGAGGTTTCTAATGTTTCCCTCTAAGCACCTTCAACCAAAGAAATTACAAAAAGAGAAAATAATTGTCCCCTAGCTCCTAAAGCTTTGAACATGCTTCTTGTAAGCCTTTGAGGTGGGCTTTGACCTCCATGGGCGTCCTCCATTTGTGCCTCTACCTCTTCTTGATCTTGTTGATTGGCCTCCATGTCCACTTGAGCTTGATCTCCATCATACTCCCCGAGTTGGAGAGAATTCGACCACGAATTCTGGAGACCTACAGAAAAAGGAGTTAGATCGCTGAAATTAAAAGTATGACTACCTAAGAATGTATGAGGCATATCTAACTCATAAGCATTGTCATTAATCCTCTTGAGGATTTGGAAAGGTCCATCCCCTCGAGGCATTAGTTTGGACTTCCTTTGAGTAGGAAAGCGATCCTTCCTCAAGTGAAGCCAAACCCAATCGCCCTCATCAAACAACAATGCTTTTCTCCTTTTATTGGCAAGTTCAGCATACTTGCCAACCTTCTTCTCAATTCTCTTCTTGATGTCTTTATGCAAAGTTTTCACAAAAAAAGCTTTTTCATCCCCATCTTTGCACAAGACATCTCCAAGAAGGGGAATAGGAAGAAGATCAAGAGGTGTTAAGGGGTTAAACCCATAGACAACCGCAAAAGGAGAATGTGAGGTGGTAGAATTTACTACACGATTATATGCAAACTCAACATGGGGTAGTAAATTCTCCCACACTCTAGGATTCCCCGAAATAAACATCTCAATAGTTGTCCCAAAGTTCTATTCACCACCTCGGTTTGACCATCAGTTTGTGGGTGGCAAGTGGTAGAAAATAAAAGCTTAGTCCCAAGCTTGCCCCACAAGGTCTTCCAAAAGTGACTCAAGAACTTGGGATCTCTATCGGACACTATAGATCTAGGAATCCCATGCAAGCGTACCACTTCTTGGAAGAAGAGGTTTGCAATGTGGCATGCATCATCCACTTTGTGGCAAGGAATAAAGTGAGCCATCTTTGAAAAACGATCCACTACCACAAAAATGGAGTCCTTTCCCTTTGATGTCATGGGTAAGCCTAAGATGAAATCCATAAATATATCTACCCAAGGCATTAAAGGGATAGGAAGAGGAGTATATAGACCATGGGGATGCATCTTAGACTTAGCTTTGCGGCAAGCTATGCATTTATCACACAAACTATGAACATGTTTATGCATATGAGGCCAAAAGAAATGTTCATGCAACACATCCAAAGTTTTAGCAACCCCAAAATGTCCCATTAAACCCCCCTCATGAGCTTCTCTAACAAGAGATAATCTAATAGAGCATTGAGGAACACAAAGACGTTTTCCTTTAAAAAGAAAGCCATCTTGTATAAAAAAGTCTTTGTGATGGAGGAGGGCCAAGCACATCTCACCATGGAAGCCAAGACCCAAAGCTAGACCGTGATGAGCGTCTAGACTCAAGGAAGGAGCGTCTAGGACGTGATGAGGGAAGGCTACACATGGAGCGTCTAGGAGGAGACCTAGACCGTCTAGGCCCTATTACAAGGTCAATGGCTAAGCACATTCACGCCCAATTGGATGAAGCCACGGATGGAAGAGAGAAAGCCTTGTACATGTTACATGGAGGCCCATTAGGGGTGCTTAGTAATTAGAGTAGTGTTAGAAAGCATAAATGAGTGAACATTCTAGAACTTGTTTACTTGGCCGGTCATGAGCACATGTGCCTTGTCATTTTGCATTTCATTTGGCTCTCATTTCATTAGGAATTAGCTTAGTTTTTACGGCCCTATAGCTTATAAATAGGAAGGTCATCTCTTGTATTTTCCAAGATTATTGTGAGTAAAGTTATGCTGTCATTTTTGTGCCAAGCTTTGCTTCTACCTAGATTCTAGGCTCTAATTTTCACATCCTTCACCTTTCCTTGGGCTGGCCGAACCTCCCAACTTTCATACATACCATGCACCTTCAAGATCACCATAGCTCTTAGAAGGATCTTGCACACACACATCCATGGCTTCCGCACCATCTTACACATGATTCAAGAAGAACTTTATGAATTTGCCATCACTTTGTGTCCTCCCTTAAGACACTCTTGATAGATGAGGGAAAAATCAAGGTCATCATGATAAAGTTCCTTAATGTGATCAAAACCAAGATATTGAGAGCTTAAAAGATTTAGCAAAGTGTATCTTCTAGAAAGAGCATCCGCCACAATATTTACTTTGCCTTGCTTGTGTTTGATCACATAAGGAAATTGCTCAATGAATTCCACCCACTTAGCATGCCTCTTGTTAAGTTTGTTTTGGCTTTTCAAATATTTAAGAGATTCATGATCACTATGTATCACAAACTCTTTGGGAAAAAGATAGTGTTGCCAAGTAAACAAAGCTCTAACAAGTGCATATAATTCCTTATCATAGGTGGAATAATTGAGATGACTTCCCTTCAATTTCTCACTAAAATAGGCTATGGGGTGGCCCTCTTGAAGGAGAACAGCCCCAATACCTATGCTTGATGCATCACACTCAATCTCAAATGTCTAAGTGAAATTAGGAAGGGCCAAGATGGGAGCATTAGTCAATTTTTCTTTCAAAGTGTCAAAAGCATTTTGTTGTGCTTCTCCCGATTGAAAGACCACATCCTTTTTCACTATGTCGTTGAGTGGTGCGGCAATGGTACCAAAGTTTGGGACAAATCTTCTATAAAAAGAAGCAAGTCCATGAAAACTTCGGACCTCATTCAAAGATTTCGGTGTAGGCCAATTTTGAATGGCCATCACCTTAGTTTTGTCCACATGGACCCCTTTGCAACTTACAACAAACCCTAGGAATTCTATATGATCAAGAGCAAACATACATTTAGCAAGATTAGCATACAAATGTTCCTTCCTAAGGGTTTCTAAAACTTGCCTAACATGTAACCTATGGTCCTCCAAAGATAAGCTATAAATGAGAATGTCATCAAAGTAAACAACAACAAACTTACCAATGAATGGTCTAAGAACATGATGCATGAGGCGCATGAAGGTACTTGGTGCATTAGTTAGACCAAAAGGCATAACTAACCACTCATATAAACCAAAGTTGGTCTTAAAAGCCGTCTTCTATTCACCACCCGGTTTGATACGGATTTGATTGTAGTCGCTTTTAAGATCAAACTTTGAAAAGATTTTTGAACCATGTAATTCATCCAACAAATCATCTAGTCTAGGTATGGGATGCCTATACTTAATTGTTATGTTATTGATGGCCCTACAATCCGAACACATTCGCCATGTGCCATCCTTTTTTGGCACTAAGATGATAGGCATAGCACAAGGACTCATGCTATCTTGCACCCACCCTTTCTCAATCAAAGCCTCAACTTGTTGGCGAATTTCCTTGGTTTCACTTGGATTGGTCCTATATGCTGGACGGTTTGGTAAAGAAGAGCCCGATATCAAATCAATTTGGTGCTCAATCCCTCTCAAAGGTGGAAGTCCATTTGGAGGATCTTGAAACACATCTTGGAACTCTTCTACCAAATTTTCCAAGCAATGAGGACTATCAACAAGTGATTCTACTCTAAGAGTTCTAGGGATGGCTAAGAAAAGAGGATGATGAGCCACTATTTCCCTTTCAATGTCACGCCTAGACACAAGGAGTGTAGGCTTAGAACTCTTATCTTTTTTATCTTTTTCACTCTCCCTCTTTTTCTTCATGATAACTTGGTCCTCATGGACTTCTCTTGGAGAGAGAGATTTTAAAGTAACCTTGTGACCATGGAATTCAAAAGATAGTTTGTTGGTAAAGCCATCATGTAAAACTTTTCTATCAAATTGCCAAGGCCTTCCCAAAAGAATATGAGTGGCTTCCATGGGCACAACATCACATAATACCCCATCTTTGTATTTTCCAATGGAGAAATGGATGAGGACTTGTTTATTGACAATTATTTCTCCTACCTCACTAAGCCATTGTAATTTGTAGGGCTTTGTATGAGAGATAGTAGGCAATCCAAGCTTATCTACTACTCTTGTACTAGCCACATTTGCACAACTACCCCCATCCACTATCAAAGAGCAAATGTTGTTTTGAATAAGACATCTTGTATGGAAAATATTTTCCCTTTGACTTTCATCAAAAGGTTGTGAAACTTGTCCAAGAAGTCTTCTTACAACTAACAAATCCCCTTCAAGTGGACATTCGCTCTCTTCCTCACTAGATGCATGAGAATGCAATGAATGCTTAGGAGAATCCGAATCATGCTCACTAACTACAATGCCCTCATGCATGTACATACTTCGTTTAGAAGGACAATTTGCAGCTATATGACCATAACCCATACATTTAAAGCATTTAGTATTAGACGTTCTAGTGGGAGATTTAGGCCTAGAAGTAGATGGCTTAGTTTCCTTGGGTTTGAAAGAAGAATCTGTGGAAGGATGTTTAGAAAAAGAATTTTTGTTTCTCCAAGACTTGGAGTAGTATCCATCATTGGAAGCATTTTTGAAAGAGTTTTTCTTAGCAAGTTGGGCTTCCACATTCATTGCAAGATGAACTAAAGAGCCCAATGATGAATACTCTTGTAACTCAACAATGTCTTGAATATCCTTCCTAAGACCACTCACAAACCTAGCAATCATAGCTTCCTCACTTTCTTCTAATTCAATTTTAAGCACAAGCGTCTTTAGCTCCTTATAATATTCATCCACATTTAGCGTCCCTTGTTGAAACCGTTGGAGTCTCAACATGAGGTCTTTCCTAAAATATGGGGGCACAAACCTAGTGCGCATATGATCCTTTAAAGAGTTCCAAGAGTCCACGGGAGGACCCTTGTGATAGATAATGTCCTTTACAATTCCATGCCACTATTTCATGGCATAATCACTAAACTCTAGGGTGGTTCTTAGGAATCAACTTGAGTTGGACAATAGTTAGGCACTTTTCTTAGAATTGGATCAATGTTCTAAGTCAAGAACTCACCAAAACTAGCACCAAATCCAAAACTCATATGGAAGTTCCAATTTGATCAAATTGAACCGAAAAGAATGGAACAAAAGATAAGCAAACTGAAATAGAAGTGCTGGAAATTAAACACACCGAACCAAATCAAACAAAGGAAGAAAAGCTTGCTGGAAAATGGAAATGACCGAACCAAAAAAGGCAAGAACAATCATACTAGACATGGAAATGAATAAGGCACAAAGCTAGAGAAGAAAACACTTATGGAGATGGAAGAGAAGGTGATTGATCACGCCACTTGGAGTATGGCTGCTCCAAGATTAGTGTGCTGCCACCACTTGAGGACACCATGGATCCATCAAGATAAGACTAGAGAAGAAGGCTCAAAAGCTCTCCAATGCTCACTCAAAATTTGAGTATAGTTTCTTTACTCTAAATTCTAATCTGAATTTTACAAAGGGAGCACCTCTATTTATAGCCTAAGGTGCTGAAATGCAAGCTACACAAATTCAAAAACTCCCTCCTAAAAAGCTTCTAGAACCACCGCCAAAGACAATGCATGAGGAAGGTGTGACCTCTTCCTTCACTTTGGCACCTCCTATTCTACTCCTACACCTATCTACTAACGCACCCCCCCTCTTAAAGCTCCTAACTAAAGCCTAAAAGATGCTATAACAATAGAGGTTTCTAATGTTTCCCTCTAAGCACCTTCAACCAAAGAAATTACAAAAAGAGAAAATAATTGTCCCCTAGCTCCTAAAGCTTTGAACATGCTTCTTGTAAGCCTTTGAGGTGGGCTTTGACCTCCATGGGCGTCCTCCATTTGTGCCTCTACCTCTTCTTGATCTTGTTGAGTGGCCTCCATGTCCACTTGAGCTTGATCTCCATCAACTTGAGAGTGTGGTAAAGGATTAAGTACAAACTTTTTTTTCTTATGGGTGAAGGAAATCTCGTTAGTTAGACCATTGTGCAAGGTTTTCTTATCAAATTGCCATGGTCTACCTAATAAGATGTGGCAAGCTTCCACAGGAACTACATCACATAAAAATTTGTCTTTGTAGTTACCTATAGAAAACTTGGTTTCCACTTGTTTATCTACACTTAGTTCCCTATTCTCATTGATCCATTGTAATTTGTAAGGTTTAGGATGAGGAACTACTTGTAGACTTAACTTTTCAACCATCCTAGTGCTACAACAATTGCAACATGAACCACTATCCACAATGTGAGAACATATGTTTTCTAGAAACCGTAAGCTAACTTAGGTTGGTTTTTAGAAACCAACTTTCATCCTAATTACAATTAAAACAATTTTACAAAAGAAAATTCCTATACTACTTTGACAAGAATTTAAAGACTATGCTACGCTTGATTTTGGACCTCTTGGAACATGTAAAGGTAAGTTTCTCTGCCATCAGTGGCAGTGTCCCAATCCTCATCAAGCCTCTTGGCCATTGCCCTTGTAGTTGGCCCTATATGTCTTTGTGTTTGACCTTCCTTTTAAGTGGTGTTTGGCCCTCTTCCATCATAGACAACTTCAGATCATTTATCCTAAAAACACAATGTTAACAATAATAATAGTTAAGGCCCAAATAAACCCTATTATATGAATCTAAGTTAAAACAATGGATTTATTTATTATTATAGTCCAATAATCCATGATTAAAGCTATTGAGTGTGAATAAATATATGCTCATTAGGAGGTTTTGGAGGGTCTCGTCACACATGTGGCTCTATTAGCACATCTCAGCATAAATATAATATGGTAATTTGTTTCTAACTATTTTCCTTTTATAACATCTCAATATATATATATATAATATGGAAAATGTGTGAATTTTATTTTTTTAGACAAAGATGAATGGAGTTCCTCCCACTACATTAGAATTGTTTTGTCGCACGCACCAACGACATAAAAAATCAGAACAAGTAAATGTAATGAAGTATTACCTTTTATTTTAGTTGTTTTGTTATATTTTTTGTTTTTTTTTTCATTTTCAATGTTAAAGTTATTGTTAGCTTATTGGTGCTATGTGTTTACATACATATCTGTCTAGAAACCACTGCCACTGCCACGAGACCAATCGTTATCTCTCTAGAAGTTCGCATCACAACATATACAAATTTAAGAACAAAAGCAAAGTAGAAAGAGAACATGAATATTGCTGGCTGAGTCGCTGTGAGAGTGTGTGTAATAGAAAGAAAGATAGAAAGAGAGAGAAAGATGATCAATAGAAGTGACTTTGGCTGTGAAAACATGCAATAGAAAGTAGCTACTAATTAAGACTCTATTTGAATAAATTTTTCTTCTGAACACTTGAAGAAAATCAGAGAGTAAAATAAAGTTAGCTTCTTCTGTGCATTTTACTTCCTTATTTCTTCTCGTATAACTTAAAATGTTCGTAGAAAAGTTTATCCAAAAGCAATGTCTGTAATGGCAACTCTTAAAACCTTTACCTCATTGATTTCATATAAGCCAATGTTGCCAAGTTCAAGGTTCTATTAGAAATATGATTTCAGTATCAGTCCATGTCTGAATAGGTTTCAAGTAAAATTTATGTTATTGATTTCACATATCCTTTCTGATGGCATTTCATGAAGTTCTTCTTGAATCAATGTAGAGTAATGGGGCGGAAGCAATGAATGAAGGTGAGTAAGATCCTCCTAGGAGTGGTGTTGATCTTGTAGGTGCATGCTATGTGTGGTTATTGGGTGGTTCGGCCAGCCCAAGGGAAAAGATGAAGGAATTGAAGTTTAGAGCCTAGGATTCTAGGGAGAAGCAAAGTTGAGCACAAATGGGCAGCATAACTTTACTCACAATAAACTTGCAAATACAAAGAGATGGCCTCCCTATTTATAAGCTAGATGGCTGTGATTCTTAAGCTAATACATAATGAAATGTAAACCAAATGAAATGCAAAGCATAGGCCATGTGCTATGACCGGTCACACCTAGCAAGTTTCTAGAATGTTTCCATCAAATGTGCTTTCTACACTACCCTATCTACTAAGTACCCCTATTGGGCCTTTATGCAACATGTACAAGGCTTTCTCTCTTCCATCCGTGGCTTCATCCACTTGTGCTTGTACATGCTTAGCCATTGACCTTGTGAGAGGACCTAGACGGTCTAGTTCCACATCTAGACGCTCCATGGGTAGCCTCCCTTCTTCACGTCCTAGACGCTCATTCCTTGGAGCTAGACGCTCTCCTTCGTCTAGACGCTCTTCATGGTTTGGGCTTTGGCTGCCTTGGCTAGATGTGCTTGGCCCTCCTCCATCATCCCCTCCCCCTTGGAAAGGATTTGTCCTCAAATCCAGCTCGTCATTGTCATTGGTACCTACAAATGGAGAAAGATCAATTACATTAAAAGTGTCATGTACTCCATATTCAAAAGGTAGGTCCAATTTATATGCATTGTTGTTGACTCGCTTGAGAATTTGGAAAGGTCCATCTCCTCGGGGACTTAGTTTGGACTTCCTTTGAGTTGGAAATCTATCTTTGCGAAGGTGAAGCCAAACTAAGTCTCCTTCCTAAAAAATTATTTCTCTCTTCCCTTTATTGTTGTACTTTGTGTATTTCTCATTTTGTTGTTGTATTTGGAGTTTAATCTTCTCATGCATTTTTTTTACAAAATCAGCTTTGATTACTCCTTCCTTATGCACAAAATCTTGTGGATTAGGAAGGGGTATCAAATCCATAGGTGTGAGAGGATTAAAACCATATACTACTTCAAAAGGAGAAGCATTAGTAGTCTTGTGAACTACTCTATTGTAAGCAAATTCAATGTGGGGAAGGTACTCATCCCAAGATTTGTGGCTGCCCTTCATGATAGCCCTAAGCCTAGTTCCAAGAGATCTATTGACTACTTCGGTTTGCCCATCTGTTTGAGGATGACAAGAAGTTGAAAATTGTAGTCTTGTTCCAAGTTTACCCCAAAGAGTTTTCCAAAAGTGGCTTATAAACTTGGGATCTCTATCGGACACTATACTTCTAGGGAGACGATGGAGTCTCACCACTTCTCTAAAGAAGAGTTTAGAAATATTTTGAGCATCATCTACTTTGTGGCATGGAATAAAGTGGGACATTTTGCTAAAACGATCCACCACCACAAAGATAGAGTCATGGCCTCTTGCAGTCCTAGGAAGTCCTAAAATGAAATCCATGCTAATGTCTTCCCAAGGAGCATTTGCAATCGGCAAAGGGGTGTAGAGTCCATGCGGCATTGTTCTAGACTTTGCTTTTAAACATGAGATACATTTAGAACAATGTCGTTGGACATCTTTCCTCATGTGTGGCCAACAAAATTTTGCTTTTAAAAGATCTAGAGTCTTATCAACTCCAAAATGGCCCATGAGTCCCCCCTCGTGTGATTCTTTGACAAGGAGTTTTCTATGTGTTCCTTGGGGAATGCAAAGTTTTCCCTCTTTAAAAAGATATCCCTCGGACACATAGTAACCTCCTTGCGCTCTATGTAGACATTGGGCATAGATGGATGAGAGTTCTTGATCTTCTTGGTAAAGCTCTCTTATGTGGTCAAATCCAAGAATTTGGGCACCCAATTTTGAAAGGAGTGTATGCCGTCTTGAAAGAGCATCGGCCACTATATTGGTGCTTCCTTTCTTGTATTTGATTAGATAAGGAAATTGTTCAAGAAATTCCATCCATTTAGCATGTCTCTTGTTGAGCTTGTGTTGGCCCTTTAAATATTTTAAAGACTCGTGATCACTATGGATGACAAATTCTTTGGACACAAGGTAGTGTTCCCAAGTCTTTAGGGCTCGCACAAGAGCATAGAGCTCTTTGTCATAGGTTGGGTAGTTGAGGGTGGCACCATGGAGTTTTTCACTAAAATAAGCAATGGGGTGTCCACCTTGCAACAAAACCGCACCTATGCCTACCCCCGATGCATCACACTCTATCTCAAAAGTTTTGGAAAAATTTGGGAGAGATAGGATGGGTGCATTGGTGAGTTGAGCTTTTAGCCGTTGAAAGGCTTGCTCATGCTTTTCATTCCAACAAAATGCAACATCTTTTTTAACAAGTTCATTCAAAGGAGAGGCTAGGCTAGAAAAATTAGGCACAAACCTTCTATAGAAGCTAGCTAACCCATGAAAACTTCTTACATCACTTACATTTTGTGGAGTTGGCCACTCGCGGATGGCTTTGATTTTCTCGGGATCTACATGCACCCCCTTATTGTTTACTATGAAGCCTAAGAAGACTACACTATCTACACAAAAGGTACACTTATCCCTATTTGCAAAAAGACTATTTTTCCTAAGAACTAGAAGAACTTCCCTAAGGTGACTTAGATGGTCTTCTAGGGTTTTACTATATACTAAGATATCATCAAAGTAAACTACTACATATTTACCTATACAATCCCTCAAGGTGTGATTCATAAGCCTCATGAATGTACTTGGGGCATTAGTAAGCCCAAAGGGCATCACCAACCACTCGTATAATCCAAATTTGGTCTTAAAAGCGGTTTTCCACTCATCACCTTCCTTGATTCGAATTTGGTGATATCCACTTTTAAGGTCAATTTTGGAGAATAGAGTTGACCCATGCAATTCATCAAGCCTTGGAATTGGATGCCTATACTTGATGGTGATGTTGTTGATTGCTCGACAATCACAACACATGCGCCATTTTCCATCTTTTTTTGGCACCAACAAGACAGGTACAGCACAAGGGCTTAGGCTCTTTTGAACCCAACCCTTCTCCAACAAGTCTTGAACTTGTGATTCTATCTCCTTTGTTTCCTCGGGGTTGGTTCTATAAGCAGGCCTATTTGGTAGGCTTGCCCCCGGAATAAAGTCAATTTGATGTTCTATCCCCCTTAGAGGAGGAAGCCCAATGGGCCCCTCATGGGAAAATAGATCTTCAAATTCACTCAAAAGATTTTCGATTTGAGGAGGTAAATTCATAAGTTCACTACTTGTGGCAGTGCATGTAAGTGCTCCTTTACAAAAGATAAGGCTTGGTTGTTCAACAAGAAGCAAATTTTCAAAAACGTTTTCAAGAGGCTTGTCTTGTTGTTCAACCTTGTGGGAAGGAACACTCTTCTCCCACACCTTTCTATCCCTAAGGATTTTCTCTTTTTCTAGCGCTCTTTTTTTTTGTTTTCCTCATCCCTCTTTTGTTTCATTTGTATTTGGTCTTTTACCACTTGAGAATGTGGTAAAGGACTAAGCACAAACTTTTTATACTTATGGGTGAAGGAAATCTCGTTAGTGAGACCATCATGCAAGGTTTTTTTATCAAATTGCCATGGTCTCCCTAATAAGATATGGCAAGCTTCCATAGGCCCTACATCACATAAAACTTTGTCCTTGTAGTTCCCTATGGAAAACTTGATTTCCACTTGCTTGTCTACATGTAGTTCCCCATTTTCATTAAGCCATTGAAGTTTGTAAGGTTTTGGGTGAGGAACCACTTGTAGCTTAAGCTTTTCAACCATCCTAGCACTACAACAATTACAACTAGATCCACTATCCACAATGAGAGAGCATATGTTTTCTAAAACATTGCATCTTGTATGAAATATGTTCTCTCTTTGTGTTTCAATGGATGTGCTAGGGTGATTGTTGAGGGTTCTCCTAATCATAAGCAATTCTCCCTCTAGTGGAGCTACCCTCTCATCCTCTCCCCCTTCCTCTCTCTCACTAGGCTCATCCTCGCCACTAGTGTACTCATCTACACCTTTAAGAAACAAAGTCCTTTGGTTTGGACATTGTGCTTGCACATGCCCCCTACCATAGCACTTGAAACACTTAACATCTCTAGCTCGGATGGGTGGGGTTGAGGTTTCTTTGGTGAAGGGCTTGGTAGGCTCTTTTGGTTTTTCCTTGGATGTACTACCCTCCCTTCTAAACTCTTTCTTGGGATAAAAGCTAGAATAGGGGCTCACCTTTTGACTTGATGTTTTGCGCAAGTTTTATTGCTCAACTTTAATGCAAAGTTGAACCAAATCATTCAAGTCTTGATAAGGTAAGAGCTCTACTCTATCTCTTATCTCAAGTGATAGGCCACTAAGGAACCTAGCTATTGTGGTTTCCTCCTCTTCTCTAATGGATGCTCTCATCATGTAGAGCTCCATTTTTTGCCTATACTCTTCCACACTCATGTTCTTTTGTTGGAGTCTTTGGAGCTTGTCCATCAACTCCCTATGGTAGTAGGAAGGTATATGTCGACGTCTTAGGGCTCCCCTAAGGTCATTCCAATATGTAATGGAAGGTTCCCTATGAAGACGTCTTTCTCTTTCGAGAGAGGTCCACCAATACATGGCGTTCCCTTGGAAACTAAGGGTGGCTAAGGGTACCTTACGTTCCTCACTTACCCTATGGCAAGCAAAGAGTTGCTCTACCTTCATCTCCCAATCTAGATATATTTCTACATTTTCCTTACCATGAAAATGAGGTAGGTCTACTCTAGTTTCCCTTGGCACCTCTTGTTCCCTTTGCCTAGTTCTTCTAGGGGGTGGTTGGTAATAATCATTGATTCTACGGCTTCCCTCCCCTAGAGACTCAATACTTTGAGATGCATGAGTAAGCGTTTTTTTTTATTTTTGTGTTTTTTGTGATTTCTCTTCTTGAGCTTTAGCCAACTCATTGATTTTGTTCTCATTCTCCAATTGTCTAAAAGAAATTAATTGGACCGCTTGTGATACTTCTTTCAAAAGAGTTTTCAAAGGTTTTACTTCACTTTCTATAGACTTTGGAGAGTGAGGAGAAGAAGACATGGCTAAAACTTTGTGTATATAGGTGTTTTACTTTGAGAAAGTTTAGGAAAGTTAAAGAAGGTAGTTTTCCAGGTAAGGGAGGTGAGTCACAAAGGACTACTTAAGTACCAAGCCTTTTCCTTGCCAAAAACTATCCTCCAATATCTTCACACAAGACTTTCTCTTAGTGAAACACTTAGAACACAAATAAGTTGAGAAATAAATGCAAGAAAAACAATGTAAGCTAACTATGCAACAAAGCTAGTCGGTTTAGCACAAAATTTAAACAAAATTAAACATGCAAAGCGTTTCTACTAAAGCAATAGAATAGCAAATTCAAACAAGTAACAATTACTAAACAAGAATGCTATACTATTCGGCCCTAGGTGAGGCTTCTTGGACACTTAGAGCCCTTGAAGACACACTCACCGTCTAAAACGTAATTAAAAAGGTAATTAACAATAAACCAAGTTGCAAAGGAAATAAGAGAACACCCTTTGTTGATCCTCTTTTTGGTTAGTGCACTTCCTTGTAGTCTTTGCTTGTTGATCTTCCAAGTGTTTGTAGAGTTTTTTTTTCAAGAATGCTTGTTTCGGCTTTGGCCTTGTCTTCTCCTTAGAATGATGGTCTTTAATTCTCCAATTTCCAGCACCTAGCAAAGGGATAAACCTTAACCAAATCAAGTTCCCATTCACATAAGCACCAAAGAAGAATAAATTCCAGCATCCAAATTAGAGGTCAAAGAACCAAAGCAAGAAACAAATTTAATTGAATAAAACAGTACCACCAAAAGGATTTAGATGATGACAACTAGAAAGAGAGTCATGAAATTAAAGCAAACAAATAAAGGTACTCAATTAAAGGTTGGCACACAAAAGAATTCCTAAAGAAAAGCACTAGATTAGATGACCAAATAAAAAAAACAGCACCACTGGAAAATGTTGTGGGCCAGAAACGTGTTTGTTCCCCAATTTATGCTGAGCTGTATTTTTAAAATTTGACTCTGAAATTTGATATGCAAGATATTCATGATCTTATCTAAAATCTGGCTTTGGAATCACTCAAAACGCATGCACCATTTTTTTTTTAATAAATTTTGCAATTTTGGTGTTTAGTTAGGCCAGCTGGAGCGCCTCAGATTTGCACTCTGATTTTAAAAGATTTATCATTTTTTTTCTGTTGCTTCTTTTGACCTAATTCTTTTTTTGTCCTTTCTATAACACTTTAAACTTGCATATTCCAGAGAATCAAAATTTTCCTATGAGTGGAAATATTTTTCTGGATCAAAACAGCCAAAACAGAGAAGGTGAAAACAGGGGAATCTGAAAACTGGAAACAAAAACAGCAAGATACCAAAGTTTAGACATAATGGAAATTTGTGAAATAGAATTGTGTAGGATCTAAACACAATATGAACTCAAACTAAAATTAAAAAGGCACCAAAAGAGCAAAGAACAGCAGATTCAAGCAATTAAAGAGACCCAAAATCAAGAAACAATCAAGCCAAATAAAAGGACTACTATGAATTGTTGACAATATGGATGAACATGACTTGACAAAACATGTATAGGTTCAGAAAAAATTAAAGACTCAAAGCATAATATGAACCAAATAATGAAAGCAATAAAGACTCAAAAACCTAAAAGAAAATAGCAACTCAAAGGTGTATGGAATCCTATCACAAATTGCACAAGAACTTGTTCAAGATCAATTGAACAAGAGTGCTTCGGTTAGATCTTCCACAAAGCACACCAAGAACAAATTAAAATGTAAAAAAACAGCAAGACAAGTATGGAAATTAAATGACAATATGAAATAAGAAGAAACTAAAATTGAAAAGACCAAGAGCTACTCATCTTGAAGAACCAAAGCTCATGATACCAAATGATGGCATTTCATGAAGTTCTTCTTGAATCAATGTAGAGTAATGGAGCGGAACCAATGAATGAAGGTGAGCAAGATCCTTCTAGGAGTGGTGTTGATCTTGTAGGTGCATGCTATGTGTGGTTATTGGGTGGTTCGGCCAGCTCAAGGGAAAAGATGAAGGAATTGAAGTTTAGAGCCTAGGATTCTAGGGAGAAGCAAAGTTGAGCACAAATGGGCAGCATAACTTTACTCACAATAAACTTGCAAATACAAAGAGATGCCCTCCCTATTTATAAGCTAGATGGTCGTGATTCTTAAGCTAATACATAATGAAATGTAAACCAAATGAAATGCAAAGCCTAGGCCATGTGCTATGACCGGTCACACCTAGCAAGTTTCTAGAATGTTTCCATCAAATGTGCTTTCTACACTACCCTATCTACTAAGTACCCCTATTGGGCCTTTATGCAACATGTACAAGGCTTTCTCTCTTCCATCCGTGGCTTCATCCACTTGTGCTTGTACATGCTTAGCCATTGACCTTGTGAGAGGACCTAGACGGTCTAGTTCCACATCTAGACGCTCCATGGATAGCCTCCCTTCTTCACGTCCTAGACGCTCATTCCTTGGAGCTAGACGCTCTCCTTCGTCTAGACGCTCTTCATGGTTCGGGCTTTGGCTGCCTTGGCTAGATGTGCTTGGCCCTCCTCCATCACTTTCAGCATATAATATTCTCATATATTAAATGTGAAGCACATGGTTTCAAGCTTTGAGTATCCTATATTACAACCACTTTTTCAGACAAATAAGTATCCCTATTATATATAATACACACACATATATGAATATTTTTCAATACCTTCACCTGAAGGATGCCAAATGTGAGTATATATTGCATAGTGGCCTTACACCTACATGCCTGTTTTGTTAGTTTACATTTACTCAAACACTCATGAACTGAATTAACTTCTAAGACTCTATGTAGTTTGGTGTTAAATTAATCAAATTAATACTTCAAAGTGCAACTTCTATAGAGACATCGAGTTTGGATAAAAGAAAACATGTATTTCAGGGCTAAATGCAGGTGGTGTGCACATTATAGGATAATTGCAGGTCACTGTTATTGTTTACCTGAAGATTCCAAGAATAGGAAGCCCCTTTTGCACAACCACTCTTCTCTTCATGAGGAGCACAACTCCTGCACCATCACTAATTTGGCTAGCATTCCCTGAAATTGAAAAAAGAGATTGAAATTTTTCCAACTAATTTCTTTTTAATGAAATAATAGACTGAGAAGCAATCATTCATGAAATAATATCTGTTTGTTTTCTTGATCAATATTCTATTGATGTTAACAGACATAATTTAAACGTAAATTTGAAGACTTAACACAAAGTGCATCTGCACAAGGAATTCCTGCTCCAAATGAGTTAGATGTTTGGTGTGATGTAGCTGGAACCAAGAATGGGAGGATATATGGTCTTGGAATGGAATCTACTGTTACTGGAGGTAGGCCTTACTACCTTGGCTCTTCTTCTTCCTCAAATAGGTGGATACAAAGTCAAAAGCTTGATGAACTTAAAAGAGATATGGAAGTAGTTAAGAAAGAAAGAGATGAGCTTCGAATCAAAATTTTAAATATTGAGCAACTTTTTGAGAAAAACAATGCAATGATTCGACAATGGAAGGATAACATTAATTGTTAATAAATGCCACCAAGTTTTGAGGAAACTCAAGATGAGGATGGAACACAACCACCCAGACAACCACTCAGTCCTTATCAAGGTAATTTTGTTACACTATTCTATATATATTTTTAAATTTCAATCTTGCTAATAAATTTTATTTTATATTTTTTGACAGGTAGATGATTATTGTTATAGCTAGCATCAAAAGCTCACGTGGTACACCACTGAGCACTAGCTCTTCATGGAATAAAGTTCACACAAAAAATGATAGATTAAGCTTTTTACTTTTCAAGCGCCTTGTTTGAATCATTTGGAATGATTGGCAACAGCTCTTAGCTTCTACATTGCATAGAATTACTTCTAATAAGAGAAATAGTTGTTATAAGTTGTCAATGACAGCATAGCTGGTGTTACAGGATTATAATATGTGCCACTCTCATGTGCTTTGAAGTCCTTTTGTTCTGTTTTTATGCAGTTTTATTCCAGCTATGTCAATCTTTTTTGCCTCACTGTCAGGAACTAAAACCATAGTTGGTAGAGGGTAGATAAAGTAAGAGTGAGTATGATAGTAGGTGCAGCTGTGTAAATTTTTATCTTAACTGCAGGTTCAGTGGTGTTGAGGAGGAAGGAAGGAAGCATATGAAGGGGAGTTAGAAGAGCTATTTGAAGAGTTTTTTTTCACCAAACCTTGTTATCTATATGATATACATACAATCTTAAAATATGCCAAATAAATAATAATAAAATAATATAAATAATAAAATAATATTTTATAATAAATTATATTATTTAGAGACCAATATAGTGACCATTTTTTTGGTATTTTATATATTTGGTCACTGAGTTTCTATATATTTTGGTCACTAAATTGGTTATGAAAGATAGCATCACAGGAGGACGAGGAGTGTTCGAGTCTCGGAGCAAATATCAGAACAGTAGCGCAGTGTCTCGGCACTGTTGGGACCACTATTTATAGTCTTCAAGGGTCTCAGGAGATGAAGCGTCACAACCATTTCAACCGTTAGATCTTTTCGATCCAACAGTCTTCGTCATTTGGCGCCCAAAAAACCTCTCATTAATATAAGTCACGTCACGCGTATAGGCACCGCCTGAGGTCACATCAGGAATCGAGAAGCTCAATCGTCATGACTAACCTTGGAAGCCCGACCACCACATCACTCTCAAGACTCTTCAAATTAATCATCCTCAAGCCCGGGGCAAGTGTACCGGTAAGGGTGGTACGATTGATTATATGCCTCGGTCCCCAGCCATGGGCCGACCGATATCGTGGTCCACCTCAATGGGTTGACCGATACCTCAGACCCAATTATGCTTAAACAGAGTCAGTAAAGTTAATCTGCGATTAAGAACTAGATAATGCACCCCTAAATGCAGTCTAACTCCCTAATCTGACCCAATAAGGAAAGTCCACCAAAGGTAATATAATAGCACACATTCCAAGATCCCGGTACGTCATCATCTACAGTGCTCTGATAACCGAGCGTCGAACACCTTTATTGACTTGAGCGTCGGAGTGCCTTCTGCAGGTACCCTCCGAGTCTGGACTACGAGAACACTGAGAAGTGAGACGAGTAAGGAAGAGTGTGGAGCTTGTGAGGAAGGAAATAAAAGTACAATCCAACCGACCAAAGGTAGAAGAATAATTTCTCAATAGTTCTTTGGGCCCCAACCCCGTTCTAGAACAGGAACCGTTTTTAAAAGTAAGTCAAAAGCATTTATAATGACGGTTCCAAGTGGGAATCGTCGTTATAAATGTTTTTCTAATTCTGTTATTTATTTGGTAGAATAACGACAGTTTTTTACATGTGTTGTTAATGTGGTTTCCTAATGATAGTTTTAGAACTGTTGTTATAAACAGTTGATTTATAATGACATCCATAGTAACGACAGTTCTCGAACCGTCTTTATATGGTCTTTTTAACCATCGTTAAAACACTTTTTTGCAGTAGTGGCAAATAATCATGTAAGTTTATTCTTTAAGGTTTACGTGTGAAAATGTATTATCCATGCCTAAGTGGTGCAAATGCCAAATATAAGCAATTTAACCGCAATTAATTTTGTAACTAGAGAAAAGGTATCTAAATAGTTTATATCTTGAACTTAAGTGTAATCCTTTGTCAAGAAAACGAGTCTTATATCTTTCAATTGAGTTGTTAAATTTGTATTTAATCTTATACACCCATATTTATTGAAGTAATGATACATTGACAACTACAATTTTTTATACAACCACATTACAACTCTTAATACTATTATTTTAATATTCTTTTATATCTTTTAATTATAAATTTATTTTTTATTATATATATTTATTTCTAAACCTATCACATCATAATTATATACCACTCTACTTCAAGAGTGGTGAAAGTATAATTTTTCTATTCATTGTAACCCTTTGACACAAAATCGAGTCTTATATCTTTCAATTGAGTTGTGAAATTTGTATTTAATCTTATACACCCATATTTATTGGATATACCTTGTCATGCACCAACCTTCTCAGATTCAAAGAGTTGTTAGTTTCGAATCTTTGCATAGGAGTAGGAACTCTAACAACTCTCTCTCTCTCTAAAAATTTGTTCCTCTATTCCTGCTGTTGGGAGCCTTAGAAATGAAGCATCTGTCATAGTGCAGTAGGAAGTTCTAATGAGTTTACAAAAGTCTTCCTTTGATCCTTCAACATCAGCTACCTATGCTATTACAAACAACACCACAGGTTCAGATAACAATGAACGCATTCAAATGAGTATAAAGAATAGGTTCACATAATCGAGTTTCTAGTTTAAATCAGATGGGTGTTTTCCTTGAAGAACCATTCAACTTCCGCTCCATCAATCTGGTGGATCCATTCACAGTTCTACATGCAAAAAAAATTGCAAGAAAACTCTAAATAAACCAAAAATGCTTGTCATACCAAACAAGAAGATCATGTATTTAATACTCAAATATGCAGGTATTAAAATAAATAAAAAAGGACACACAAAAAATGTAAGAAAAGGAAACTATTATTGCATCGTTGTTCGTGATTTCGTTGTTTTTCTTTCATAGATTCAGTTTGAACAAGCGCATTGTCCAAAAGTCTCTTTGTCTTTTAATTACGTTGAATTCCTAGAGACGTGCAAAACTGAATTTGTATAGCCTAAATACAATCCTTTAAAAACATGATCCATTCGTTTTCACACTTACAAAACTCTTGGTATATTTTGGAATTCAAACAAAGTGTATCTGTTCAACAGGTTTTCAAACAAAGGTTCAAATCATCATAGACATCTATCTTCTAATTAGCATATATTTTGAATTATAATTTAACAATATCATCAGTTCACCCTTGTTAGGTCGCAATTTGTAGGTTTTGCATTATAGTCAATTATCTTCTTACATCTCAATGTCAAATCCATTTCCAACTTTCCAAAGCCTTTTTCCTGTTACAAACCAAAAAATACGGTGAATATTCTCCAAGTGTATCTTGAAAATACCCTTGTACTGCATTAGTAAATTTATTTTTCGGAAATATTTGTCCATAAGGCATTGGGCAAGAAAAGAAAATGTCTCAAACGATATTCTCCAACCTTTTTTTTTAATACTGTAAGAAATTATGTAAATTAATTTCTATAAAGTGATTCACATGACTTAGAGTTTGGGCTTTGGGTCCGAATGATTTAATAATAATAATAATAGAATTAAAGGCTCATTGGTTAACGTGAGAATATATATCTGATGATATACTTAATGAAAACCTACATCTGATGGAGATTGGGAATTAAGGGCAATAGGATTCTATCTCTGCAAATAATAGTTGTCTCACTGTTAGCCATCAAGAAAGTGTGAGACAAGAATGAAATTGTTAAGAGATAGATTGAGACAAAAGAGATAAAGTAACTGCTAAAGTAGGATCACTCATGGATCAAGGTAAGTGTCTATTCCTTCTTAATTATATAAATATGTGTGAGAATCATGATGTGATAAGATCTATATAAGAACATTATTGTATGCGTTGATAATCATGTTTAGAATTTACAAATATTGCATTGTTTGAAAGTCCTGAATATTCCAAACGTCGTGTCTCCGATGTTTTATAGGGTGTTTCAACTTTCCTGATTTGGTTTGCATAAACTCTTTTAAAAAAAAAACTTAACAAAAAAAGATAAAAAAGAAGTCTCATAAATCAAAATTAACTTACACATAAAGTAAAGAATAAAAAACTTGAAAAATTATATATATTTTTTTAAAAAATATCCAATAAAATAATTAAATTTAATTAATGAAAAGGTTTATTTCATCTCCTTTTTTCTCTATCTTTGAAAGACGAATTTTCATTCACCATTCTTGCTCCCACTATAATCTGGGCACACTCCAGGTGGCTAGGTAAGCTTATTAGGAAAGTAACCCATAATATGTAGGCTGGAAATAACTAATACTGATTTGATAAAATTTCTCTTGCAGATGATCATAAGAACTTCTCTTTCTATACCTTTAACTTTTCTTGTTTCTTCTACGAAGATGGGACCTAGAGAACTATTGAAATCTTCGTCTTCCTCCTTCGGTCGGGCAGCTTGCTAGGGTTTCACTGGGATCCTTCTCGCCTTTGGCTCTTGGTCCTGGGTGAATATCGAACGGAGGGTACTTGCAAAAGGCACTCTGACGCTCAAGTCAGTAAAGCGGGTGATCGACACTCAGGTAGGTGCACAATAATAAATAACGTACCTTGCTCCTTGGAAATCACGCTATTTATATTATTTTAATGGGCTTACCTTGTTGAGCCTGATCAGTGGAATGGATCACACATATGACTGTATTACCTAATTCTTAATAACAGATTAGCTTCACTGACCTTGGTTTGAACGTTAATGGATATTTGTGTCGGTCGGCCAGGCTGTTTGTGATGGTTTCCCTTTTCTCGGCCAGGTTTACCTGTTCTCGGTCAAGTTTCCCTGGTCTCAGTCAGGGAGACCGAATCTCGCTTTCGCCCATACTTGTACACTTGCCCCCCAGGCTCGAGGATGGCTATGTCCGATGAGTCTTGAATGGTAGGTGCCAGTTGGCCTCCCTTAGGTGCGTGACTATTGGGCTTCCCGAGGTGTGATGTGACCTTCGGCGGCGTGACATGACCTGCATGAATGAGGGGTTTTTCGGGCGAGAGACGTTGTGGACCATTGGATCTAGAAGATCTAATGGTTGAGACTGTTTTGACGTTTCGAATTTCGAGGTCCCTAGGCCCTATAAATAGTGGTCCCAACAGTGTTGAGACCCTGTGCTTTTTCTTTGTGAGTTGTCTGATAACCAATCATTCTCTCGCCCATAGCTCTGAGAACTGAGTGATATCTCGCCCTCTTCGTTTGACTCAGTCTTGTCTCTCTTTTTTATAAGGTTAGTTATGTCGACCTTATCTCGGCCTACGTCCTCTTCTTCTGGTCACCCTTCCTCTTCTCTCGGTCGCCCCTCTCTTCCCCTTGGACATTCTTTTTCCTCTTCTTCTTCATCCTCTTCTTCATCTACCACCGACTCCTTGTCGGTCGGGGTGGCCGAGGCGCCACCCAGGTAGAGGTCGTAAGAGGGGACGATCCGACCAATGCTACTGACCGGTCGAACTCTCCCTCGACGACCATTCCTTTGGTGGACCTTAGCTGGGTGGACCCTAAGGTGGTTGAGATCTTGTCCACCTATAAGACCGAGGTTGTTGTGACCAAGTTTTTGGCCAAGCACCCGGTTTTAAAGGCGGGCGGGCATTCTCGCTACTTTAGCGTTTTGCCTTGTGAGCCCACCGAGAGTGTGTGTTTGGGGCGACCGGGTACCGGTCCCCCCTTCTTCGACATGTACACGTGTCTTTTCTCGGACCTTCATGTCTCTCTCCCATTTGACGAATTCATGATGGGCGTCCTTCGAACGCTCAACGTTGCCCCCACCCAAATTCATCCAAACACCTGGGCGTCCCTTAAGACCTTTCGCCTGTTGAGTGACATCATGCATCTTCATCCCAATCCTTCTTCTTTTCTTTCTTACTACACTTCTCACCCCGCCCAACCTGCCTCGTGGCACTCCTTGATCAGTCATTCGGGGAGTGTTCTCTTTAACTCCTTTGTTGTCTCTTACAAGAGATTCAAGGAGAGGTTTGTCAAGATTATCATTCCACCAGAGGCAACGGCCTTTTTCTTTAACGAGGCTGGTTGGTCTCGGTTCCCCCTCTATTGGACTTCCAAACCTCTTGAATTTAAGGAGTGGCCGAAGTCGATGGGGAGTGCCGATGAGGTAGAGATTCTCTCACTCTTCGACACACTCCCGAGGAAGCTTCCCACAAGGTTGTTGATCGGTGCCTACGCCGAGACGGCGTGTTGGGCGGTCGTCAGGGGTATGGGTTTTTTTGTTTTTGTTTTGTCGGTCGGTCTTGTATTTCTTCTAACTAATTTTTTGATTTTGCAGAAGTCATGGTGCAAGAGCGACCGAGCGGTGTGAGCGCCCTCGACAGGCATAGACAAAGGGCGGCCGAGAAAAAGGGTCGATGCAGTATTGAAGTGTTGCCTACCACAAAAGGCTCGGAGGCCCAAGCCGATAAAGGTGTTGAACCTTGTGATGTTCAATGTTTTGAAGAATCCAAATCCTTTGAAGGATGTTGAAGCCTCTGCTTTGCTTGATGTTGCTGTGCTCGTTTAAGCTTTGTTCTGGGGTAGTTTATATGTTGTAATCCACCCTTGTATTAAATCTCAAGCAATTAGCATCTCAATCTTTATAAAAGTAAAATGTTTTTCAAACTAAGTTGAAACAACCGATTGTTTTGTCGAAACAACCGATTGTTTATACTTAGGTGTTTTGAGAAAGATTGAAAACTGTTTTTGAATGGTTGAAACTGTTAAGTACCAAAACATCCGATTGATTCGAGGAAACAACCGATTGTTTGTTTTGGGACCATAACAGAAAAACTGTTTTCTTTGACTGAGCTTTAAATGCTTTAACTGTATACGCTCCAGTCATTAAATGCTTTGACCAATCTTTTAATGCAATTTAAGAGTTTGTTAAGATTTGATAACAAACTATATCTTTGAATATATTCAGAAAAACAATTTTAAGAATAAAGAATCTTTTGACAAAGTTTTTCTAAGAGAGTTTTTCAAAGTGCTGAGATTGCTTAAGAGTTTTTTGTGATTGATCAAGGTGCTGGAATAGGATTCTACTTGTATTGATTTCAGATATTCATCTGTAACAAGTGTAATCTTTGTAATCTGTTGAACAATTCGTTTCTGTGTTTGCTGAGATTGGCTGTGTGTTCTTGAGGTGTTCAAGATCAGCAATCTTAGTGTTGGCCAAGGAGAGTGTGTTTCTTGAGGTGTTTCAAGGTCATTCTCTTGGTTGTGGTGTAAGTGATCAAGTGGTGATTGCTTAGTGGATATCCTCAGGGTTTCTGAGAAGACTGGATGTAGCTCTAGTTTGGAGTGAACCAGTATAAACAACTGTGTACAACCGATTATTTTTCTAGTACTACAGTTTTTGCTTGCTGTTTTGGCTAACTGAATTGCTGAATCAATTGGTTTCTGAAATAAGTTCATTCTAGTTTTGAAAAGTTTGCAAAAACCCCTTTAAACAATTCCCCCCCCCCCCCTCTAGTTTAAAGCCATCTTTTCTAACAATTGGCATCAAGAGCTTGGTTCTTGAAAGTCATTCAAGTTGATCCTAAAAATCTTTTTAAAATGGCTGATAGACTACCGTTTGGGGAAGGTGCCTCAATAAACAGACCACCCTTGTTTTGTGGTTTGAATTACCAGTTTTGGAAAGTTAGAATGAAAATATTTATGGAATCTCTTGATAAAGGAATTTGGGATGCAATTGAAAATGGTCCTTTTATCCCTAAGTTTGAAAAAGATGGTTTTGTCATTGAGAAGCCATGGTCTCAATGGACTGATGCAGAAAGCAAAAAGGCCAAATTCGATTGCATTGCCAAAAATATTATAACCTCTGCTTTAAATTCTGATGAGTTTTTTAGGGTCTCATAATGCAAATCATCAAAAGAAATGTGGGACACTTTGGAAGTCACTCATGAAGGAACAAATGAGGTGAAAAGAGCTAGAAAGCATGTTCTCGTCCAAGAGTATGAGATGTTTGGAATGCTTAAAGGTGAAACAATAGCTGAGGTGCAGAAAAAGTTTACACACATCATCAATCACCTTATGAGCCTAGACAAGACGTTTGACAAAGAAGAGCTGAACATCAAGATCTTGAAATGTCTTGATAGAGCATGGCAACCAAAGGTAACTGCTATTTCCGAATCTAAAGATCTAACATCATTAAGTGTTGCTTCTTTGTTTGGAAAGCTTAGGGAACATGAGCTAGAGATGAATAGACTCAATGTTCAAGAGAGTGAAGATAAGCACACAAGAAGCATAGCCTTGAAAGCATCCAAGCATAAGGGAAAGCAAGATTCAAGTGATGATAGTGATGAGGAAAATCTTAGTTTGCTGTCAAGAAAATTCAGCAAATTCCTAAAGAGAAACCGCAACAAAGACAACAACAAGGATAGGTATGGAAACAAGAAACCTAATGAATTCAATTCAAATAACTCTACTTGTTTTGGTTGTGGTGAGCAAGGTCACATAAAGGCAGATTGTCCTAACAAAAGCAAAGAGAAAAAGACAAGCTACAAAGAGAAGAAAGGCAAGACAAAAAGAGCCTACATAGCTTGGGATGAAAATGAGGTGTCATCATCAAGCTCTTCATCAAGTGAAGATGAAAAACCAAACATATGTTTGATAGCTGAGGATGATAATGATTCTTGCAGTTCAAGTGAGGTAAGTTCATGTGCTTCCTTAAATGAACAAAATTATAGTGAATTGCTTGAAGCTTTTCAAGAAACACATGATGAAGTTAATAGATTGGTTCTTTCAAACAACCGATTGAAAGATCTTAACAATGGGCTTGAAAAGAAAGTTAAATCACTTGAAGAGGATCTGAGAAAAGCAAAAAATGATTTTGAAAAATTGGAAAATCATTTCAAAAATGCCTCTTGCAAGTGTGATACTCTCATTTGCACAAATTGTGAAAATCTTGAGAAAAAGGTTCACTATCTTGTTGAAACTGTGGACAAGCTTTCAAAAGGGGAAATCAAACTTTGAGAATGTCTTGGCATCTCAAAGCTGTGTTTTTGGAAAAGCTTGTTTAGGCTTCAATCCACAGAACAAGCAAGATAGGTTTTCAAAAAGTTTTTTAAGAAAATCAGAAAAACAACCGATTGTTAAGACGAAACAACCGGTTGTTACATGCTTTTACTGCATGAAGAAAGGCCACTCTGTTAGATTCTGTAAAATTAGAAAATATTATGTTCCTAAAGGTTTTATGAAATGAATTCCTAAGGGATGTGATGTTTCTAACAGCAAAGTAAATTCAAATGGACCCAAATTTGTTAGGGGACCAAATCTTGCTACTTGAAATCGTTTATGCAGGAAAAATAAAGAGAAAAAGAAGAACTGAGCCATCTGATCAAGCTGTTGAAGAAAAAGACAGTCATTGAAGCTAAATCAATGCTATGCAAAAGATCAAAACAGTGAAAAGGATTTTTCTTGATCAACAAGCAATTGGCTCATTGAAGAATCAACACAAGGATAAGACTTTCCTTTATTTGTTCTCAATCTCTGTTTCAAAGTTCTTTCTTGTGATTAATTTTCTATTAATCAATGTTATATGATTTAATCTGCTTCTGCTTATGGTTAAAATTTCAAAAATCAAGTTTTATCTGCTGCAGAAAAACAACCGATTGTTTTGGGTCTGACAGCACTGTGATGAAATTGATTTAATTGCTTTCTTGAATTTCTATCCGTTGCAGATCAATCTAAAAGAGAGAATCTTGGTCAAATGATCTATGTTGAAAGCTGATAATGCTTAGAAAGAAGTCATAACTGTCATAAAGGAATATATTCCAAAATCTTGGAAATTCAAGAGCCTTTATGACTAGTCAAAAATCACATGTGAAGACCATGTGATTTTCAGCTTTTTCTGACATTTTCTGTGCAGAACATAGTCAAGCTCTCTCTCTAAAAATCAGGTACTCTTTGAGTGAAATTAAATTCAAATTGATTCTCTTACTACTATAAAAACCAGTGCAGATTTCTTCCACAAAGAACAACCAATTGCAACATCTCTTGCAATATCTCTTGCGCCATCTCTTGCAAAAATCTGTGAACCTCTGTTTTTGTCTCTGTTGTCATGGAATCAACCCCTCCCACCTCCAAGAGAGTTAAAACCAGAGTTGTAAGGTCTGGAGGAAGGCTGGTTTTCTGGAGATAATGATCTCATTGAGAAGTATAGATATGAGACAAGTATCAAGAAGATAAACAACCCCAAGGTTGTATGTTTTGATTGGCTGAAAAGTCAAAAGCTTGATAATGTGAGAAGGCTGCTCAAGGATCAATCTCTTAGAAGGTTCCTAGAGATGAAGGGTAACATATATCCAGATTTAGTGAGGGTATTCTACACCAACTTGAAGTTTGAGGGAAACAATCTTGTTTCTCATGTGAAAGGTGTGGAAATGGAGATAACCCATGAAGTTTGGGTTGCTGTTGCTGGGCTTAAGTTCTCAGGTCTGAGAATTAACAAGGGAAACCTTGGTGTGGTGGAAGATTTTAATAAAATCCAGTTCTACAAAAGCTGCTTGAAAAATCAACATGTTCAAGTTAGTACATGCTCGGTTGGAGGTTTGAAGCTTGATGAGAGGTTGCTTGCTCTCATTGTTACTTGGATTCTAACTCCAAGGGGGAGTAACCACTCTGTGCTAACTGAAGAAGATCTGGTTTACATCTTGTGCATCACCAAGAAAGTCAAGATCAATTTAATTCATATAATCAAAGAACACATGCAAAAAACCATGAGGTTAGGTGATTATCATTATCCCTATGCTGTTTTAATATCTAAGTTTCTACTCTATTTTGAAGTTAATCTTGAAGATGAAACTTCTGAGCTGGTCAAGTCAACTCAAGAGTTGAACAATGGATCACTCAGCAAGACGGGCTTTACAAAAGTAGGTGGAAAATGGATAAGTAAGGATGGTGATCATGGTGCCTCATCAAGTGGTGTTGCTCATCTTGAACAAGATGAACCTGCTGATATGGATGTTCAACATGAAGATCCAACTGAAGATTTTCAAGATGCAGGACCTAGTGCTGCTAATAGACATCAAGGAGAAAGAATGCCAACCATGTCATCTTTTGAAAGACAAATGATGGATAGGCTTGATAGCTTTGCTGAAAATCAAAGGAGCCTCCATGATCTCTTTGTGAGTAATTTCCAAAGGATTGACACCAGGTTTGACAACATGGATGCAAGGTTTATGACTCTGGATGAACAGATTGAAGTTGTCCAGAATCAAATCTTTGATCTTCAGTTTGCTGATGAAGAAGAATGAAGAATAAAACAACTGATTGGTCATCGAAACAATCGATTGTTTTTGGCTGTTCTTCTCTGGTTTTAAAATTTCTCTTCTTCTGCTGTTGCTGTTTTATTCTGATGTACTGAAAACAATATTTTGATTTATCTCTTATCTTTGTCTATTTGTGAAGACAAATAGGGGGAGATATATGCTGTGTTTCGAGTTTATTTTAAGGTTCTGTTTTAAAGTTGATAAAACTGTTTGGAATATGTAATATGTTTATGATATTAGATATGTTTTAAGCTTTAAACTGTTTATCTGTATGCTAACAGAATATCATAAGTTCAATGTATTGCTCAAAGTTCCATCGCAGGAATTGCTTCAAATTTAATCAAGTACAACACAAGCATCAGCGATTTGTCTTCATCAAATAGGGGGAGATTGTTGAACCTTGTGATGTTCAATGTTTTGAAGAATCCAAATCCTTTGAAGGATGTTGAAGCCTCTGCTTTGCTTGATGTTGTTGTGCTTGTTTAAGCTTTGTTCTGGGGTAGTTTATATGTTGTAATCCACCCTTGTATTAAATCTCAAGCAATTAGCATCTCAATCTTTATAAAAGTAAAATGTTTTTCAAACTAAGTTGAAACAACCGATTGTTTTGTCGAAACAACCGATTGTTTATACTTAGGTGTTTTGAGAAAGATTGAAAACTGTTTTTGAATGGTTGAAACTGTTAAGTACCAAAACATCCGATTGATTCGAGGAAACAACCGATTGTTTGTTTTGGGACCATAACAGAAAAAATGTTTTCTTTGACTGAGTTTTAAATGCTTTAACTGTATACGCTTCAGTCATTAAATGCTTTGACCAATCTTTTAATGCAATTTAAGAGTTTGTTAAGATTTGATAACAAACTATATCTTTGAATATATTCAGAAAAACAATTTTAAGAATAAAGAATCTTTTGACAAAGTTTTTCTAAGAGAGTTTTTCAAAGTGCTGAGATTGCTTAAGAGTTTTTGTGATTGATCAAGGTGCTGGAATAGGATTCTACTTGTATTGATTTCAGATATTCATCTGTAACAAGTGTAATCTTTGTAATCTGTTGAACAATTCGTTTCTGTGTTTGCTGAGATTGGCTGTGTGTTCTTGAGGTGTTCAAGATCAGCAATCTTAGTGTTGGCCAAGGAGAGTGTGTTTCTTGAGGTGTTTCAAGGTCATTCTCTTGGTTGTGGTGTAAGTGATCAAGTGGTGATTGCTTAGTGGATATCCTCAGGGTTTCTGAGAAGACTGGATGTAGCTCTAGTTTGGAGTGAACCAGTATAAACAACTGTGTACAATCTCTCTATCTCTAACTCTTTAAATTCAGTTTATTTGTTGTTTGCTAGTATAAACAACCGATTGTTTCTACGAAACAACCGATTATTTTTCTAGTACTACAGTTTTTGCTTGCTGTTTTGGCTAACTGAATTGCTGAATCAATTGGTTTCTGAAATAAGTTCATTCTAGTTTTGAAAAGTTTGCAAAAACCCCTTTAAACAATTCACCCCCCTCCCCCTCTAGTTTAAAGCCATCTTTTCTAACAATTGGCATCAAGAGCTTGGTTCTTGAAAGTCATTCAAGTTGATCCTAAAAATCTTTTCTAACAATTCACCCCCCCCCCACTAGTTTAAAGCCATCTTTTCTAACAAAAGGTTCAGTCGGCCCATCCCAAAATTCCAAGAAACCTACAAGAGATTGTGGGAACGTTGCCACCACACGCTCCCCGGGTCCCTACCAACACCTCCGCCTCGAAGGGACACGGTCGAGGTGGACTCGCCCTCGCCGAGACGAGTGGAGCACGTAGTCGGACCTCTCGAGACCGGCGTTGCGATCTCGTTGTCACCTCTCGCCCTTTTAGGGGTGATCGCCAGTTCGCGCAAAGAGTTCAAGTGGCGCTCCTTGAGGAGACTCGTGGAGGTTATTTGAGGTGTTCCATCCTCGGACCTATTGAGGGGTGGCCTCGAGCTGATGTGCCGCTCGGTCGTCCTGATTCAGCTGGGCCTCCAAGATAAAGAACGCCACGCCGAGGAGATACCTCAGTTAGAGCATCAGCTAGCCGAGGAGGCGGGTGATCTGAAGCAGTCCTTGGCTACGAACTCCGACCTCTCGGAAAGGATTTCTCGAGAGGCGGCTAAGAGGGAGCTCGCCCAGCAAGAAGTTGTCGAGGCGAGGCAGCGTTTGTCGGCGAAGAAAACCGAGGTGATGAGGGCGGCGGATGAGATTGCCCAACTAAGAAGATGGTCGAGGAGTGGGATGAAAAACTTTCGTCCTCAGCCGCTGAGTTGCCTGCCCTTCAAGCTGCGAAGGACAAGGCCGAAGCTGAGCTCGACCACAACTTCAAGGAGTTGGAGGAGTTGTTGAAGCAATGCTTCGACCGAGCGGTGCGCCAAGCCTATGTGCATTATGGGGGGTCGCGGGCCATTGGTAAATTTGACCTCAGTTGTGAGGTCTACCAGGGTCGGCTAGTCCCAAGTGCTGAGGAGGATGGGCCGACCGAGGCTGAGGAGGGTGAGTGCGTTGAAGTCCAAGAATAAGTTTGTTTTTGATCGGGCTGTGACCCTTTCTTGTATCTTTTGATTTCCTCCGAGGTCGGGGTGTGGCCTCCCCTTTTGCTATTATTAATGTATCGCCCTTCATTTCATCATTATGCTTTCGGTCTTTAATTGCTTGGGCGGTCAGTCATTAATAAAAAGAGATAATTGAACAAGTGTAATTGGTTGTCGTCCATTATTGTGATTGCTTTAATCGAACGAGTTGAATTGGCTGTCGGCCATTATTGTGATTGTTTTAATCGAACAAGTTGAATTTTGGTTGTCGGTCATTATTGTAATTGTTTTAAACGAACAAGTTGAATGGTCTGTCGGCAATTAATTGTGATTTTATTTGTGCCAAGTTATAGGGTTAACTTGGGTGTGTTGATCGGTCTCGGCAGGGTATGCCGATTACGACTTCATCCAGACTGAGTCGAGTGAGAGGTGTTGGCAGGGTATGCCGGTTAAGGCTTCGTCCAGACCAAACCTGGTTGATCGGTCTCGGCAGGATATGCCGGTTAAGGCTTCATCCAGACCGAGTCGGGTGAGAGGTGTTGGCAGGGTATGTCGGTTAAGGCTTCGTCCAGAGCAAACCTAGTTGATCGGTCTCAGTAGGGTATGCCGGTTAAGGCTTCATCCTGACCGAGCCGAGTGAGAGTTGTTGGCAGGGTATGCCGGTTAAGGCTTCATCTAGACCGAGCCGAGTGAGAGGTGTTGGCAGGGTATGCCGGTTAAGGCTTCGTCCAGACCAAACCTAGTTGATTGGTCTCGGTAGGGTATGCTGGTTAAGTCTTCATCCAGACCAAGTCGAGGCCTTGTGGGTTAACAATGCAAGTGCTTTGAGGAAAACGCTTCATCAAAACCTCCCTGGTAGGGTGAGGAAAAAGTGTGTGACTTTATTTCATTCAGTTGTAATAAAACTTGAGCTGCATGGCATTCCACGTCCTCGGTACATTTTTTCCCGAAAGCCATTCCAAGTGATAAGCACCCCCGTTTGCGACTTCTCGGATTCGGAAATGATGGAAGAGGGCCCAAGCTCACCACACTATGAAAGCCAAAAGACTAAGACTAGCTTCACAAAGGAGCGTCTAGCCTCTCAAAGGAGCGTCTAGTCTTCCAAATGGAGCGTCTAGCTTCACGAGGGAGCGTCTAGCCATGGCTACATAAGGAGCATCTATGAAGAGTCCTAGACCGTCTAGCTTCACACACACACATGAGCCAAGCTACGGTTTTAGGAAAAGAAGGCTTTGTTGCATAAAGGCCCATTAGGGGTACTTAGTAGATAGATAGTGTAGAAAGCACTTTGTGAAGGAAACATTCTAGAAACTAGGTTAGTGTGGCCGGTCATGGATTGGCACATGGCTTAGCATTTAGATTTAATTTTTGGTTTTCTTTTCTTGTAATTTAGCTTACAAGTTACGTCCACAAATAGCCTATAAATAGGAAGGCTATCCCATTGTATTTGACAAGTTTAATTGAGTATTGTTATGCTGCCCATTTTGTGCACTAGCTTTACTTCTCCTAGAAATCTAGGCTATAAACTTCACTCCTTTCACCTTTCTCCATAGAGCTGGCCGAACCTCTCTAACCCATACTCATCATGCACCTTCAAAGCCATCACAACTCCTAGGAGGGCTTTGTTTCACTCACCCATTGCTTCCGCCTCACTTTCACTACTTTGATTCAAGAAGAACACATGAAAATGCCATCATTTGGTATCATGAGCTTTTGGTTCTTCAAGATGAGTAGCTTGGTCTTTTAATTTCAGTTCTTCTTTATTTCATCTTTGTCATTTCAATTCCTTACTTGTCTTGCTGTTTTTTATATTTTAAATTGTTCTTGGTGTGCTTTGTGGAAGATCCAACCGAAGCACTCTTGTTCATTTGATCTTGAACAAGTTCTTGTGCAATTTGTGATAGGATTCCATACACCTTTGTGTTGCTATTTTGTTTTAGGCTTTGAGTCTTTATTGCTTTCATTATTTTGCTTCATATTATGCTTTGAGTCTTTAATTTTCTGAATCTATACATGTTTTGTCAAGTCATGTTCATCCATATTGTCATCAATTCTTAGTAGTCCTATTTTTTGGCTTGATTGTTTCTTGTTTTGGGTCTCTTTATATTGCTTTAATCTGCTGTTATTTTGATCCTTTGGTGCTTTTTTATTTTTAGTTTGAGTTCATAATTGTGTCTTAGTTCATACACAATTTCCATTCTCACATTTCCATTGTGTTAATTTGGTTATCTTGCTGTTTTCTTCCAGTTTTCCAGATTTCCCCTGTATCATCTCTCTGTTCTGGGCTGTTTTGTTTACAAAAATTTTTCCACCCATAGGAAAATTCTGAATTTCTGGAAAATGCAAGTTTAAGGTGTTATAGAAAAGACAAAAAAGAATGAGGTCAAAAGAAGCAACAGAAAAAAAATGATAAATCTTACAAAATCAGAGTGCAAATCTTGAGCGCTCCAGCTGGCCTAACTGCACACCAAATTTGCAAAAATTATTAAAAAAAAAATGTTGCATGAGTTTTAGGTGATTCCAAAGCCAAAATTTAGATAAGATCCTGAATTTTATTGCATCCAAATTTCAGAAACAAATCTTACAATTACAGCTCAGCATAAATCGGGGAACAAACACGTTTTTCTGGCCCACAACATTTTCCAGTGGTGCTGTTTTTTTTATTTGGTCATCTAATCTAGTGCTTTTCTTTAGGAATTCCTTTTGTGTGCCAACTTTTATTGAGTACCTTTAATTGTTTGCTTTAATTTCTTGAATCTCTTTCTAAGTTGTCATATTATAAATCCTTTTGGTGGTACTGTTTTCTTTCAATTAAATTTGTTTCTTGCTTTTATTTCTTGACCTCTCATTTTGGGTGCTGGAATTTAATTCTCTCTTGGTGCTTATGTGCATGGAAATTGACTTGGTTTAAGGTTAAGCCCTTGTGAATAGGTGCTGGAAATTGGAGAATTAAAGCCAACTTTCTAAGGAGGAGTCAAAGCTAAGGCGAAACAAGCTTCTTGAAACAAACACTACAAACACCTAGAAGATCAACAATCAAGACAACAAAGAAAGTGCACTAACCAAAAAGAGGAACAACAAAGGGGGGTTTTCTTATCTCCTTTACAACTTGGTTTATTGTTAATTACCTCTTTCAAATTACGTTTTAGACGGTGAGTGTGTCTTCAAGGGATCAAAGTGTCCAAGAAGCCTCACCTAGGGCCGAATAGCATAGTCATTTTGCTTAGTAATTTGTTGCTTGTTTGAACTTGTATTTCTTTTGTTTTGGTAGAAACGTTTTGCATGTTTAGTATTGTTTAATTTTGTGCTATACCGACTAGTTTTGCTGCATATCTAGCTTACATAGTTTTCTTGCTTTTTGATTTCTCAACTTCTTGTGTTCTAAGTGTTCTACTAAGAGAAAATTCTGTGTGAAGTCATTGGAGGAAAAGTTTTTGGCAAGGAAAAGGCTTGGTACTTAAGTAGTCCATTGTGACTCACCTCCCTTACCTGGAAAACTCCCTTCTCTAACTTTCCTAAGCTTTCTCCAAGTAAAACACCTATATACACAAAGTTCTAGCCATGTCTTCTTCTCCTCATTCTCCAAAGTCTATGGAAAGTGAAGTAAAATCTTTGAAAACCCTTTTAAAAGAGGTATCCCAAGCGGTACAATTAATTTCCTTTAGACAATTGGAGAATGAAAACAAAATTAATGAGTTGGCTAGAGCTCAAGAAGAGAAATCCCAAAAATCTCAAAAATAAAAAAAAACAAATACTCATGCATCACAAAGTATTGCAACTCTAGGGGAGGGAAGCCTTAGAATTAATGATTACTATCAACCACCCCCTAGAAGAACTAGACAAAGGGAGCAAGAGAGCCCAAAGGAAGTAAGGGTAGACCTACCCTATTTCTATGGTAAGGAAGACGTAGAGGCCTACCTAGATTGGGAGATGAAAGTAGAGCAACTCTTTGCTTGCCATAGGGTGAGTGAAGAGAGGAAGGTACCCTTAGCAACCCTTAGTTTCCAAAGCAATGCCATGTATTGGTGGACCTCTCTAGAGAGAGACCGACGTCTTCATAGGGAGCCTTCCATAGAATATTGGAATGACCTTAGGGGAGCCCTAAGACGTCGCCACATACCTTCCTACTACCATAGGGAGTTGATGGACAAGCTCCAAAGACTCCAACAAAAGAACTTAAGTGTGGAAGAGTATAGGCAGAAAATGGAGCTCTACATGATGAGAGCATCCATTAGAGAGGAAGAAACCACCACCATATCTAGGTTTCTAAGTGGGCTCAATCTTGAAATAAGGGATAGAGTAGAACTATTACCCTACCAAGACTTGAATGATTTGGTTCAACTTTGCATTAAAGTTGAACAACAAAATTTGCGCAAAACTTCAAGTCAAAGGGTGGGTTCTTACTCCAACTCTTATCCCAAGAAAGACTTTAAAAGGGAGGGTAGTACACCTAGAGATGAACCCAAAGAGACTACCAAACCCTTAGTGAAAGATGCCTCCACCCCATACATCCGTGCTAGGGACACCAAATGTTTTAAATGTTTTGGAAGAGGGCATGTGCAGGCACAATGTCCAAACCAAAGAATTTTGTTTTTAAAAGGAAAAGATGAATACACAAGTGGTGAAGATGAACCTAGTACCCAAGAAAAAGGGGAAGGAGAAAGGATAAATCCTTTGGAGGGGGACTTATTGATGATTCAAAGAATCCTCCACAATCAACCTAGTGCACCCATTGAGACACAACGAGAGAACATTTTTCATACTAGATGCAATGTTTTAGAAAATATATGCTCTCTTATTGTGGATGGTGGGTCATGCTGCAATTGTTGTAGCACTAGATTGATTGAAAAATTACAACTACAAGTAGTTCCTCATCCACAACCTTACAATTTACAATGGATCAATGAGGATGGAGAACTACGTGTAGACAAACAAGTGGAAATCGATTTTTCTATAGGCAACTACAAAGACAATGTTTTATGTGATGTAGTACCTATGGAAGCTTGCCACATCTTATTAGGTAGACCATGGCAATTTGATAAGAAAACCTCACATAATGGTCTAACTAACGAGATTTCTTTTATCCACAAGCATAAAAGGTTTGTACTTAGCCCTTTACCACATTCCCAAGTGGTAAAAGACCAAATACAAATGAAACACAAAAGGGATGAAGAAAAAATATAAAAAGAAAAAAAATTTGGGAAACAAAAGACGTGGGAGAATAGTGTTCCTTCCCACAAGGTCATTCAACAAGTCAAGCATATTAAAAATACCTTTACAAACATGCTTCTTGTTGAACAACCTAGCCTTTCCTTTTGTCAAGGAACACTTGCAAGCATGAACACAAAAGAAAAGTCCTTACAAGAAGCTTGCATAGATCAAGATGGAGAACTCATGGGACAAAAGAAAGTTGATCAAACGCTAGAGCTTTTAAGAGGAAAACTTTTGTCACCCATGAGAAAAGAAGTTCAAAGACATTACTTTAAGTACAACTCATGTTTTCAAACTACACCTAAAGTAAAGTCTCATGAACTCTATACTCCTTCACCTTTTGCAAATGATCCTTGGGAAGATACAAATTTCATTTTAAAACTCCCTAGGACAACAAAAGGTTTTAATTCAATCTTCATGGTTATGGATAAACTCTTCTCTAGAGAAGTGATACATCTTCATGGTTTATTTTCAAGCATAGTATTGAATAGAGCTCCAACTTTCGCAAACCATGATTTGAGGATTTCCTTTGGAAAACTTGCAACTAAGTTGCACATTTTAAATGCTTATCATCCTCAAACGCATGGTCAAAATATTTTTGAAAATATAGCTCTTTCTATTATGCCTAGAATAATCATGAAGTGCACACACAATTTTAGAGATGAGCAAACATACCATCAAGTAGTTCACAAAACTACTTCTACTTTTAAAGTTATGTGTGTGCTCAATCATCTTTCTTCTTTTAAGTTGTTACCATCTCCTATAGGATTTATGCCTCAAGAGAAGGTAACCACAAATGACCATTTTAAAATACAAAAGATGATTAGAGGCCACACACAACCCTTAAAAGAGAAATCTTGTCCAAGGTTGCCAACACCAAAAGACAAACAACAATGGCAACCTAGTAAAATTAATTTGCAAACTAACACCTATGCTTTATTTGATTATTTCTATAGGTGGACGTTTGATCCAGGAGGACAAGCTTTGAAGAAACAAGATGCTGCTATCCGAGATCAAGCCTGAAGATCTGAGGATAGATTTTCTCAAAAGAAGGAGGAGATGATGGACACCATCCAGCCACAACCATTCCCCTAAGCAAAAGCATTGGATTTGAGGACAAATCCTTTTCAAGAGGGAGGGGATGATGGAAGAGGGCCCAAGCTCACCACACTATGAAAGCCAAAAGACTAAGACTAGCTTCACAAAGGAGCGTCTAGCCTCTCAAAGGAGCGTCTAGTCTTCCAAATGGAGCGTCTAGCTTCACGAGGGAGCGTCTAGCCATGGCTACATAAGGAGCATCTATGAAGAGTCCTAGACCGTCTAGCTTCACACACACACATGAGCCAAGCTACGGTTTTAGGAAAAGAAGGCTTTGTTGCATAAAGGCCCATTAGGGGTACTTAGTAGATAGATAGTGTAGAAAGCACTTTGTGAAGGAAACATTCTAGAAACTAGGTTAGTGTGGCCGGTCATGGATTGGCACATGGCTTAGCATTTAGATTTAATTTTTGGTTTTCTTTTCTTGTAATTTAGCTTACAAGTTACGTCCACAAATAGCTTATAAATAGGAAGGCTATCCCATTGTATTTGACAAGTTTAATTGAGTATTGTTATGCTGCCCATTTTGTGCACTAGCTTTACTTCTCCTAGAAATCTAGGCTATAAACTTCACTCCTTTCACCTTTCTCCATAGAGCTAGCCGAACCTCTCTAACCCATACTCATCATGCACCTTCAAAGCCATCACAACTCCTAGGAGGGCTTTGTTTCACTCACCCATTGCTTCCGCCTCACTTTCACTACTTTGATTCAAGAAGAACACATGAAATGCCATCAGGAAAGGTCCCTCCCAGTTGGACGAGAACTTCCCTTCGTTTTTTCTCGCATCATTGCGCATTCTCCAGATGAGGTCTCCCTTCTGGAAGCTCATCGGCCAGACTTTTGTGTTGTATCGCCTTGACGCTCAGATCTTGCAGGCGGCCTCCCGTATCCAGCTTTTGTCACGAAACTCGCTTACCAAATCGAGGTTGACCACTAGGTATTTCTCGTTTAGGGTGAGGTCGAACATCTGCCTTCATATGGTGGGCTTACCCAACTCGACCGGGATCATGGCCTCAGCCCCTTATGTCAAGTTGTACGGTGTCTCCTTCGTGGTGGTCTGGGGGGTGCATCTGTACGCCCAGAGTACTTCTATCAGCTCCTCGGTCCATCGACCTTTTGCCTTGCCCAGGCGCTTTTTCAGCTCATACAGTATGAACTTGTTGACGGCCTCGGCCTGCCCGTTGGTTTGCGGGTTTTCTACCGAGGCCATGACTGACTTGATACCTAGGTCGTCATAAAAGTTCTCTCTGATTGTCCATCAGTCTGAGGATGATATGCTGAACTAAGTCTGAGTTTAGTCCCCAAAGCTTCTTGAAGTGTTTGCCATAATCTGGAGGTGAATCTAGGATCTCTATCTGAAACTATGCTGGAAGGTACACCATGCAATCTGACTATTTCATCTATGTAAATCTGGGCCAACTTCCGCATAGAGATTCTCAGGTCTATAGGTAGGAAGTGTGTCGTCTTTGTCAACCTGTCCACTATGACCCAAACAGAGTCATGCTTCCTCAAAGTACGTGGTAAGTGGGTAACAAAATCCATTGAGATACTATCCCACTTCCACACTGGAATGTCTAACTGAGTTAACATGCCTCCAGGTTGTTGATGTTCAATCTTTGATTTCTGACAAGTCAAGCAAGCAGTTACAAACTTGGCCACATCATTCTTCATGTCATGCCACCAATAAGACTTCTTGAGATCTTGATACATCTTGGTCATCCCTGGGTGTAAACTGAGTTTGCTTTTATGACCTTCAAATAACACTGTTTGCTTTAGTTCATTATCCTCTGGTATGCATATTCTATTTCTGAATTTCAAAATACCATCCACTCCTAAAGAGAAGTATTTAGCTTTGTCAGTATTTAATAAGCCCATGAAATTCTTCAATTTTGAATCTTCCAACTGCTTCTCTTTCACCTTCTCCAGAAATTCATTAGTTATGACAAGTGTATTACAACTAAAGCAATTTGAAGACATGGAAACCTCCAAATTCATACTCCTGAAATCTTCGATCAATGCTAGCTCTCTAATCATAAGCGACGACATTTGTATCTTTTTACGACTCAACGCATCTGCAACAACATTTGCCTTCCCAGGATGATATATTAGCTGGAAATCATAGTCTTTTAAAAAATTCAATCCATCTCCTTTGCCTCATATTTAACTCCTTTTGATCAAACAAATACTTCAAACTTTTATGATCACTGAACACATTAAAACTAACTCCGTAAAGAAAATGTCTCCATATTTTTAAAGCAAAGACAACTGCTGCCAATTCTAGATCATGAGTTGGATAATTTCTTTCATGCACCTTTAACTGACGAGAAGCATAGGCAACAACTTTCTTATTCTGCATCAGAACACAACCCAATCCCTGATAGGAAGCATCACAGAAAACTTCAAAAGACTGATTGATATCAGGGATTGTCAATACAGGAGCATTAGTCAACCTTCTTTTCAACTCTTCAAAGCTTTTCTCACATTGTTCAGTCCATGCAAAAGGATAATCCTTTCTAGTCAATTGGGTCAAAGGAGCCACTATTTTAGAAAAGCCTTCTATAAATCTCCTGTAATATCCTGCTAACCCGACAAAACTTCTAATTTCTGTAACTGTTTTAGGACGTTCCCACTGAAGTACAACCTCCACTTTAGAAGGATCTACTGATATTCCCTGTGCAGAGATGATATGTCCTAAAAATTGTATTTCTGACATCCAGAAGTCACATTTTGAAAGTTTAGCATATAACTGTTTTTCTCTCAAAATGTTTAGGACGGTTCTAAGATGTTCTGCATGTTCTTCCCTTGTACGAGAATAGATCAAGATGTCATCGATGAACACTACCACAAACTTAACAAGAAAAGGTCTGAATATCCGATTCATATAATCCATGAAAATAGCTGGAGCATTAGTCACCCCAAATGGCATAACCAGAAATTCATAGTGACCATACCTTGATCTAAAAGCAGTCTTCTGAACATCTTCTGCTTTCACTGGAATTTGGTGATAACCTGAGCGCAGATCTATCTTAGAAAAGACAACTGCCCCATGCAACTGATCCATCAAGTCATCAATTCTAGGAAGAGGATATTTATTCTTTATTGTTAACTTGTTTAATTGTCTGTAATCTATGCATAGACGTGACGAACCATCTTTCTTCTTCACTAATAGCACTGGAGCTCCCCATGGAGAAACACTAGGTCGAATGAATTGCTTCTCCAATAAGTCTTCTAGTTGTTTCTTCAATTCACCTAACTCCGCTGGTGCCATCCGATATGGAGAAATTGACACGGGGCCTGCTCCGGGAATCAAGTCTATTGCAAACTCTATCTCTCTTTTACGTGGAAGTCCAGGAATCTCATCAGGAAATACATCCATAAACTCCTGAACTACAAACATATCTTTTTGTACTTTATCAGTAACTATAGAACAAGCCAAGAGCATAAAACATTCTGCACCTTCTCGTATCTCTCTCTCAAACTGATGAGCTGAGATAACCTGCATTCCTTCTAATTTAGGGAAAATTAACTTCTTCCGACCACAATCTATAAGGATATGATTAGCAGACAACCAATCCATTCCCAAGATAACCTCCAAATCTTTTAGAGGTATACGAATCATGTTGATCTTGTATCTCTGCCCATTTATAATTACTGGACACTCAGCACACATGGAAGAAGTTACTATAATACCTTTTGTTGGTGTAGATACCACCAACTCAAATTCTAATTCTCGGACTGGCAACTTAAGTTTCTTAGCACAATCAAAAGATATAAAAGAATGGGTTGCCCCAGAGTCAAACAATACAGATAATTGTGTTCCAAGGATAGAACAAATACCTCTAACAAGGCTATCAGACTGTGAAGCTTCAGCTCCACTAATAGCAAAAACTCTGCCAGCAGCTTTGGGTTTTTTATTACTATTTTGTTGTACTTGCTGCACTCCGCCAGAATTTGGAGCTCCCAATTGGACACGACAGTCTTTTGTTGCATGACCATACCTGTGACATCTATCACATGTCACATTTGACACTGGATGAGGGCAAAATCTAACAACATGTGGCCCACCGCATCGAAAACATCTGAAACTAGGTGGTGATTGAGAACTGAGTCTTCCACTGCTATAAGATTGAGGTCTGAAATAAGGTTTCTTTCTATCTTCCTATTTAGGTAAGCTTTTAGAAGGTCCTCCCACTTGAGGCTTAGCAAGTCTGCTACTATTCTTCAAACTCTCCACTAGTTTTGCTTTCTCCACTAGAGCAGGAAAATCTCTAATGGACATAGGAATCACCACTTCTTTAAGCTCTTGCTTCAACCCAAACTCAAATTTTCTACATCTCCAAGCCTCAGTCATGGTCTGGGTGTAGAATCTAGCTAGGTGTTTGAACCTAGTAGCATATTCAGTGACTGAAAGATTTCCTTGTTCCAGCTGCATGAATTCAATTTCTTTTGCATACCTGACACTATCAGGAAAATACTCCTCCAGGAATCTTACTTTGAAGTTCTCCCAAGTGGCATCTTCTCCTTTGTCTTCCATCATTTGCTTCATGCCTATCCACCAGAATTCAGCTTCTTCAGTTAGTACATAAATGGCATAGGATAACTTTCTCTCTTCCGGGCATTGAGTAGCTTCAAAGATTCTTTCTATGTCTCTCACCCACTGGTCTGCTCCATCTGGATTTACCTTGCCATTAAATTTGGGTGGATTGTGTCTCAGAAAATCCTCCAGACTAAAGGTATGGGGTTGTTGATGAAGCTGAGATGCTTCTGCTGCTAATCTAGCTGTTTCTAATTGATGAAGGGCGGCCTGATGCTATTGTGCCATAGTAGCACTCTGTTGTTGCAAGGCTGTTGCCATCATCTCTATTGCCCGAGCTAAGTTGGGCATATCTACTGGTGGAGGAGGAGTAGGTGGTCTACGTGCCATCTACTAAGCACATAAAGAATTGAATTAGAAATTACTAAAAATTTTCAACTACATCTTTAAGCCAAATTAACTTCAAAGAAATAATCATACGAAACAAGTAAAAAACCAATCAAAACTTATCCCTAAAATGTACTCTAGCTACTTAGAATTAAGATAGAAAATAATCTTGATCTAGTCATGAGTATGCACCCTCACCACTCTATCAAGATTCTTTCATTCTTAATACTTTCATCTTTATTCATAACAATTAACTTGACTCGAACACAACAAGATTTCAAGAAAAACAACTTTGTCAAACATCTTATTAGAAACTTTTAACTAAGTCTTGAGGCTAGACGTAACCAAAAATCTACACGCAGAAGAAACAAAATAAACCCACTACCCTCAGGTTATCCTAAGGATGAACCGCTCTGATACCATTAAATGTAACGCCCCATAATTTACATATAACTATTACAATAAAAGTTCTACCAGTTTCTATACAAACTTGGAGTTTTTCAAAACATTCCTAATACATGATTAGGATTTATAGAAATACAAATATTTACATATCCACAGCTCAAAATAAAACTTTGTAACCTCTAAGGCTCTCCTGCACCTGTATGGTCATCTGCTCGTGTACATAGTACAGTCATCGCAGTTCAAACACAGCAAGAAAAGCAAGGGTAAGCTACTGAAAATAGAATTTTATAATATACACACTTAAATCCAAAGAGAAAACCAAGTTACATGATCAATTTCTCAAAATTACACAATCTTCTTCAAATCCCAACATTAAAACAATCACATAGATCTCACATGGATCTACACCTCCAGAATATTCAACAAACAACGTCTTCCGAAAGACCCGTATTAAGTAAGTCCTACCAGAGACTAACACCTGATCCAAAGATTACCAGCGAATCCAACAGAAAGGATCAGGGTAAGTTCAATACAACCCAAGCCGTGCATCTCATATGTCACGGTGTGCATGAACTCCCCCATCAGCTTCTCACCACCTGATATCTTAGTCTATGTGACTTAGATCATCAGTGAAGCTCGGAGATCTCTGTTACCACATAGGCATCAATACTTAATACACAACAAACATCAGTCCATACATTATCCCAAATGTATGAATTCAATTTCATACCATTTCGTCATACAATATTATTTCAAAAGTTATCCACAATATTCAAAAGTTTATTTGACATAAAAAAAATACACTTTAATACTAAATCATCAAAACCCAATATTTCCACAAATTTAAATAATATATAAACAAACACACAATATATAAACAAATAACACCCCTGTAAGAGAAATTCAATATTGGGACCACGTCCCTTCCGCATTCAGATCTTCTATCCTAAGGTGCTATTAAAAATTAAATTTAGCTTCCCTTACCTCAATTGCTTGCTTTCCAAGCAACTTTTAGAATTTTATTCCCCACCGTTTGGATAAGCTTCAAGATTTACGGGCCTAATGCAAATTATCCAAACAGAACAAAATTTCAGTATATAATAGA